>NC_046154.1:64368540-64668540 GCF_011064425.1 Rattus rattus
GNGAGGGGATAAAATCTGAAGTGTAAAGAAAAGATTAAGTAATTGTTTTTTAAAAAAAGGTTTCTTCCAACCACTTAGCTATTGAGAGGTACAACAATATTTAAGATAATGTTTACAGGACTCATGTTTAGTACATGAGGGACTCTACCCATATTTCTAATAGGCATTAGTAAAGGGTGTTTACTGTCAATATTAAGTTTATAATTCATCGCTTTGTAACACATTGCAATCTTTATCTCAACTTTATCTGGCTTTCTCTTCCTAAGACATGAATGGAAGTATCTGTTCTACTCAAACCAGTGATCTGCTTTTGGGACCATGGATAAGGTGAGACTTTTCTGTTTTTCCACTGTAATCTAGCTTCTCTAGGAAATAACCCAAAGACCAACACATAACTGAGATCCCTTCTAGAAATCAGAAGTGAAGAACACATCAGCAGAAGAATGTGGAGTCACTAAGCTCAATATATAAATATGCAAATAAATAGCAAACTTCTAAACAAAGAACAAAAAAGATTATGTAAGGCACTGCAATTAAGAGAAACTGGGCATCATATGGGCAATATCTTAGTTTTTTCATGCTTTCTATTGAATTGATGAATTAGTTAACTCAAGAATAAAATGCTGAAAAGGCAGAGACTAGGCTATCATGGCTAAGATAAATGCAGAGAAAATGAATCCATACATAATGTGCATTTAGTTAATTTCTTAGTTCTCCTTCACCAACTAAGGCCCTAACACAAGCTTCTGTGATCGGTTTGAAGTTCAATGTGTGCAGCTTTCATTTGGCTTGATGTGGACTGTCAGAGAGCACCGACATAGCTAATTATGTCTGCTAGGTCCACTGTTGAGGGAGCTGAACACATGATCGTATGACATTTCTGGCAATACTAAGTTCACTGGAAATGAAAACACTAAACTTTAACTTTAAAAATATCCTTAAATGCTTGAGATATTCATCAGAATTTAGTTTTCTCTATATTTCCTAAGTCTGTTCAATGATAGAAAATTATTTCAAAATGGTGTTCTACATTCAATTATTTGTTTATAATTTGTCTGGGAATCTCTGGTTCCCTCCCCCCCTTTTTGTTTTCTATGCTAATAAAGCAGTCCTTCAATCCAGGAGACTAAAATACCACTCTCTACAAAGAAGGAAAGGCTCAGATTTGTCTTTTCAAGTTATTCTGCAGCTCTGAAAATGTATTTTTAAGAGACAAAATTTATCAGGGGCCTCGCTGTTAATACAACAGCAGATTGGTTTGGATAAACAGCGGTCTTTAAATTAACACTGCAGAATGTGTTGAAATCGAGACAGGCTGGACATGCATGCTGTCATATAGGTAACTTCTCGGCAAATTACATTTGCCTAAACAAGATGGATCTTACAGGTATGGGCGTAGAATTGCTGAGGAGAGACAGAATTTGCAAATACTGGAAGGTGAGGAAGGAAAGGAAGTATAGCCAGGCATGCTACATTTTCTGAACAAGTTCACTCCTGCAGTAGAAAAATATGGAGCTGGTATTTGAAGTGGTAGATACTATTTTAACAAAATTGTAGCGAATCTTCCCAGGCAGGAAAAAAAATGAAAACAATATTTCTAATCATTAAAACAAAAAACAAAGAAGAAAAGAAGTTGCTCTTAGGTCTCTGCCTCCACTGGCTTATTAAAGCAACACAATATCTCATGCCAAACTCCCACTCACCCTCACATCTTTCATTTACCTTTTCTTTCTCAGTAGCAGATGATGGCTCCAGCTTTGCATTGTGGCCTGCTTTCAAGTCACAAAACCGTGATGGATCATGTACTGACTAGAAGTAATAGCCCTTTGTAAAGCACTCACCAGTTTCTAGCAAGATTATTGGGGGAAAAAAATCTCTCCCTTACCCTCAACCACCAGGACACTTTAAATTTTTTTTTCTTTTTGCACAGCTGCATTGTGAGGAACAATTAGAAATCAGATAATCATCCCCGGAAAGGATTGCATTCATTTTATATTTTAACACTCCCCCCACTCTAAATAGTTAATTATGAATTTCAAGCATTAAAAGAAGAGATTCACAGCCTGTATCAAAAACACTGAAGAGATTTCTTCCAGGAAAGTGTCTCATCTGGTGCCATAAAAGCCAGCGGTGATGATGACAGTCCAGCTGCTCAGTAAGGATCACTCACCCTTTATGGACTCCCAGAAGCTCCCCTACAACACAGCAGAATTCATACTTTTATTGCTTTGTATTCTCTCAGCGTGAAGAAGAATTTACATTTCTTAATTGGGTTTCTTTCTCTCAGCTCCAGACATTACAGCTATCTCACTAACCTCCATTGCTTAGCAGCCCCCAAGAAGCAGTTGTAGAGGTTATTTATAAAGCAGGGGATAAGGCAAACATTTTCAGTAAAACCCAGAGATGACTTACATAGGACTGCCTAAGCTACACTGAAATCCAGAACTCCTGACTGCACTCAACTACAGCATAACAATTTCCAAAGCAAAACTGAAGAATCTGCATGTCAATGAGCTTTATCTTCAGTATAATAGAACTGTGGATACCAGGATTCATCTGATAGAACTTAATTTCTTGGGTTTTTTATTTTAAATTTGATTTTGATCAGTTTTCAATGGTAACATATTGCTGGGCTCTTTAGACGTCATAAGAATGACGTTACAAAAATTATAGACCTAGAGTTTAGGTTGTTTGAATTTTCAGTCTTTTTAATAAAAGACTGATGATAGATATATTAGTCATAATTCTCCAGGAAAACATGAACAATATGCATAATTATAAGAGTAATTGCAGTGGTATATGGTTTATAGAATTATGACCTGGATAGCGCCAAAATGTTCACCTGGAAACTGTGGAGCTGATCGAATATCATTGCTTTGTTCACATTGCTGGAAGCCTCAGAATAGTATAACTAATATTGCATCTGGTTGGAGACTGAAGATCAAGGTGTTTACTAGAGATTCGAGGATAACAGATGACATTTAAAGGCAGAAGAACTAGGAATGTTCTACCTTTGGGTGGTGACAAAGAACATAGACGTACACCACCCTCAGAAGAAACCAATATGCCTATTCCGAAAGTTCTCCTTATGAGAAGAGTCCACTGTTCATGTTGACGAGCTTCCCTGCTTTTCATCTGTCTGTGTCCTGGCCTAACAGATGGTGATGCCCAGATTCAGGGTAAGTATCTTCTCACTTCTTTTACTATCCCACATGCCAATAAGTCTGGAAACGGCCTCAGGGGCACACCCTAAAATCATTACCAATTCTATAGGCACCATTTATTCCAGTTATCAAACCTAATGAGTACACTTTTATCTATTGCAGATACATCTCATACCTTCTCCATCACTCTGACCTCTGAACACACACATATCCATAAGAGTATGTTCTAAAAGGAAATCCTACCTACTTCAGATTGAAAGTGAAAGTAGACATTGTTGTTCAGTTGTAATTTCTTTTGGTTCTGCAATGCAGTAATAGCTTGGCTATCAATGTTAATGCAGAGTCTTTCCTCTTTTAATAAAAGCATGTATGTTAAGGGTTGTCAAAATGTGGCTGGACAACTGAACTATTGTTCTTGTTCTATAAATTGACTTAGACTCAGACTAACATCAAATAGTTGCATAGCTCTTGAAGCATTTGCTGGCTAAGTTGCAAGGTCCTAACTCTTTACTGATGACATCCTTCTCATTTATCAGAGGGAACAAAGATGACTGGGGTAAAAAGGAAAGGGGGAAAATATATCAAGTGATTTATTTTTTTTACATGGCTTTGTGTTAGCAAGTCTACATACATTTTCTCAGTTAATTCTAATTTTGATAATATATATTGCCTCTTCTTTCATATAAGAAAGCAGAGATATTTTATAAATGAAATGAATTTTCCTTCGCTAAACTTGACTATGACAAAATCAAAGCTAACATTTTTGAAAGCACATGATTTCTCTAGACATAGTAGGAAATCATCAAGTATCAGAAAAGATGACAAAGGAACAGTGGAACATATATAAAAGAGGATGAAATTTTAAAAAAATTCTATTGTGGGCTTCATTAAAAATGGAGGTTTCAAGAAATAATTGTACTGGGGACAAAATAGAGAAGAGTGCTTACAGTGTTTGTTCTAGAGGTAATCTTATTTTCTTATTAAATATACATCCATGTTGTGAACAGTTATGTGCTGTTTCCTAAGAAAGAATATTACTCTAGTGTCCTATTATGGCATTAACTCCGCACAGCAACAGTGGTGGATCAGCATTCCTTTATGTATTAGTGAAACAGAAAGAATAACAATATCTGCTAGTCATCATTTTTGCAAACAAAGCTGTGAATATTTTGCAACAAGTTTCTTTCCCTATGCAGACGTCAACTAAAGATGTTTTAGTTCCTATCACAACATTGTCACTAAATATTTTCGGTTTCTCTCGGCTATAAATAAGTGACAGTGCCTAAAATCTAGAATTTTCTTCAAAATGTTTTTCCCAAACATATTTAATTCTTTTCTGCATGGGAATTTCCATTATGAAATATAAAAGATTCTAAAGCTAGCTACCAGAGGCAATGAACTTTTCTGATGTATTTAGGAAAGAACAGAAGTGTTTGCACATGTTTCTTACTTCATTAAAATTGTATAGCTCCATAAAACTGACTTTTAGGGTGGGTAGGAAGAGACAGAATATGAAATTGTATAATAATTCTATCCAAATGGAAAATATTTTCTGAACTTGACCTAGTAGCAGTTGCATATATTTTGGTGGCAGTAAATCTACTCCAGTGAGCTTTGAGTATTGTAAGTTATGCCAAAGGAACTTTTTCAGACTAGCTCTTTGCTCATCAGAACCTACATGGTGTCTATGAGAAAAGTTTCTATATTGACTGATTTTAAAATATAAATAAAATGTGATTTGTCAATCATATCTATGAGAATTTGAATGAGCATGGCCCCATCTGAATATTTAATCCCCAGCTAATGGAACTGTTTGAAGATTAAGAGGTGTAGCCATGTTGGAAGAGTTGCAATACTTGGGGTGATCTTTGAGGTTCTAAATTTCCAACCCAAATAGTTCACTCTCTTGCCTCCCCTCTCTGTGAGTGAGTGTGAGTGTTCATACATTTCTCTGTGCATGTACGCACACGTGCATGTGTGTGTGCGTGTGTGCATGCATGTGCGTGTGTGTGTGTGTGTGTGTGTGTGTGTTTGTTTGTATGTTCCTCTCTGTCTACCTTGTACACATGAGCCAGGTAGCCATGATATCTGCTGCCACAGTGAAATTGTACTCAATTGCTGAGCCTTTAAGTTCTCAACAAACTCATTATCTTGTAAGTTAACTTTGCTATGCTGCTTTTTCATGGCTATTAAAAAGTTGGCTAAAACGGTTTCTACATAGAATTAGCTACAACAAAACTAATAAATTCTAATCTAATCTTGTATGAGATGCATAAATAAGAGTGAGACCCAGGGACATAATATATATAACAGTCACATTCGGGAGTAAAATAGTAATGTTGCAAGTTGTTCATTGCCGGATTACAGGAATTATATAGCTCATGAATTGGGCTTCAATATGTCATCATAATTTTGTTGATGTTGCTTCATTGGTTTTTTTCTTTGTTTTGTTAGTAGCGGTGACGGTGGGATTTTGTTTGTTTGATTGATTGATTTTGGTTTTCTGTTGTTTGTTTGCTTTGCTTTTTGGTTGTTTTGTTTGTATGTTTTTAAAGAAAGACTCTCAATCTGCAGTCCTAGATAGACTGAAACTCAGTATATAGACCAGATTAACTTCAAACTCAAAGAAATCTGCCCACCTCAGTCTCTGACTTTGGGGATTAAAGGTGTATGTCACGCCCATTTTCCGCAACCTTTTACAATGTGCTTTCACTGGGTAGAAATTGATACATGTTATAAGATGTTAGAAATTTTTTAGTTTGTTATTATCATTTATTAAATCTATTCCAAAGTTCTAGCTAGCAAATGAAAAATTCTGCTACCTCTTATTTTTAAGATCATATATAGAAAAGGAAAATCTTTTTCCTTAAAGTATCTTAAAATCATATTTACATAACTCTCTTAAGACCACTATCAAGATTAGGATTATTTTCTCTTTTTTTCTACACAACTCATACAGACACACACACACCATTTTATTATGAAAGAATACATTCTTAAAGGTATATTCTAGGATCAACCAGAACTACCACTTACCTTTTTTCCACTTAGAACACATCTTATCCTCAAATAAAAATTCTCTCTTCAAACATTTTTAAACAAAGCGTAAAAGAAAAAAATATGAATGTTGAATAAGAAACAATTCAGGTAACAAACAGAAACATAGTTGATAATGTCTGACTAAATATTCCTATTTGTGATAAAAGACAAAGCAAGCCAAAAAGCTTAATGAGATATTCTTCACTCATGAACTTGATATCCTGTAGACAGATATGCACCTTTCTATCATGTGAAGGCAAGTTTCGAGAAGGAAGCTTAAGTGAGATGTCATTGTCACGTTGATAATGCAGGCAATAGAGAGAATTGTTCTTCCAGTTCCCAGAAACTAGGGCATGGGTACTCATTTGTCAGGTAAAATCCTGCTTTGTGGGAGGCAGCTTTACCCAAAGTAAAAATTGCATAAAACTAATGTGAGTCTGCCTAATTTACTCTTTCCAAATATAACAATCAGAATAAGTTCTTCAATCCCCCATACCACTACAGTGCCATCCTCTGCCCCTGTTACACTGTTAAGAAAGGACCACAGAGCACAGTTAGGCGGGAAACAATGTTCTTCCAGAAAGAAATGACAGCACGGGAGTAAAAACCAGTTTTCAAATCCTTACACTGAAAAGTTTCACCACCTAGTCTAGCATGGTCTCTGAAAGATGAAATAGTGAAGATTCACTCCTTTGAATAGAGTTTCTTTCTCATTATAGACAGTCCTAGGAGGCGAAAATACCATTAGCTCTCATAACCCTTACTGTGTCAGCGGAGGTTAACATAGCTTTAGGAGAAAGGGGAATGGCTAGGAACTACAAAAGGAACCCGATTGCTTGTCAAGGTAGATACAGTGTTACAAATTACTGGGCTCAGTTGCAGTTTTGAAGGTTCCATGGACTTTTTAGGGATGGAGTTATCTCGGCTGTAAGAATAGGAGCTACACTCATTAGGAACACAAGGCCATACACTTGTGGAGTAACTACAAGTAAACACAGAGCTGAGACCACAGTGGACAATAATGGAAAGACTGCAGCTGAATAGGGATGAGAGAAAGATGAGCCAGGCACAGCCACTTTCTGCCTGCCTAGAAAGTCCCAGCTCGTTAAGGTCACATTAAGATTCTCTTCTAGTTTTCTCTACCCGTTCCTATGGAATAGCTATGAAAGATGAATGCTGTTCATTCATTTGTTTTAGCATACGCACGCTTCACCCACCCTTTCTGAAATGAAAGCAGAAGACAGAAAGGAAAAAGCAAGTACATTTTTTTTAGAGGGACGCACCACATATTTTTGCAGTCATCCATATTCCACTCAAGCCAGGGTCAGAGTAGAATTCTCTTTGCTCTCTTTTCACTTAGAAGAACAGAAAACAAAGGACCCAGGGAGCACACTGTGATGGAAGACTCATTATCAGGCAAGATCTGAATCACCATAATTACACACAGTTCATAAGTGCAAATGGTCCCCATCTCCTGGCAGATTAAAAAGCCCAGTGATGAGTAATATTGCTGAGCTAAACACGCCTGGTTAATAAGCCACTCAAATCAACACCCCTCTTATCCCTTGACACATAGGCAAAAAATTGTATCTGTCAGCCTAATAAAATCTCATTTGTTTTACCTGAAGGTCCTATGACCACCTGGTGCCTCTCTTTGCACTTCTTATTCCCTATTAACTTCTGCTTGGTAGAAATTGGGATTTTAATATGATCATTCTTTCCATGAGCTTTCAATTATTAGGCCAATGCATGCATTTGGAAGAAGCAGTCCAATATGATACTATTAGACGGGGTTGAAAATACCAAGTGATATTAGCAATTCTAGGCTGTAAAATTTAGACTATAATCAAGCTTCTTATAATGACAATTTGTAGAAAATATTATGCAGTGCTAGGTTATATTCATAACATGCTTATTCCCAGAGGTCTCAGCTTAGCTTAGGAAGGCAATGTCTTGTGGTGACTAAATCCATTAACTTCTCAGAATTCCAATGCTACTTCATGTTGACATAAAATCTCTACTTCGATTTGAGTGCAATGAGTGCTTGGGAAACTACATGCCAGGTGGAAATACTATTAATATCTTTATAATTAAAATATTTCTGCTTAAGAATAAGATAGGTATATGAATCATGAAATAAGCTGGAGAAATTCCTTGAGCTACACATAGTGTGTATGGTCTTTCATTAGTGTTTATAAAAGTACCCAATATTGGCAGTAAGAGCAATAAATAATGTGTACCTTAGGGTATTTTTAAAAGCTTGCTTCCTTCTTTCTTGACAAAATCAGCAATGCTAAGGAAAAATCTCAAAGGACAATGTTTTGTAAGTCAAATAAAGAAGGGATGAACATATCTCAGGTTCAAACAGTGGTTTCACTGAAGTGTGCATAAGGGGAATGCGATATGATGGGAAGGTTTCTGGGTTCTATTGACATATGAATATAGAAAGCGAAGTGGTCTTTTATCAAATATAACTTGAGCCCAATAAAATTTCCTTTTGTATTCACTATTTAATATTTATTGATGCTGTGCTACCTGTAATCATGTGGATATTTCATAGCCTGTGTGTTACATAAGACTGGAGGGGTAAATGTACCTTAGACTATGATGCTTTGATCACAGAGCTTTACCACTCAACATTTAATTGTAAGCATATTTGATCCCTTAGCATTTTACCGTCTGATAACGACTGTACATCTGGTCTCTGATAAAGGTTTGGTTCCTGCCCTTCCGATGGCTACTTCTTCCTCCAACATTCCTACATGAGAAAAAGCAGAGAGCAAATAAACTACCTAGTATCAATCACTATCAAGGCATTAATCAATCCTAAAGCCGCCACCCATTCTGAACTAGTTATTTTACAGAGGTCCCACCTCACCTTCTAAAGTCCATCATATTGGGAATAAGACATGAACCTTTTCTAAGGAAAGGGTGACACAACAGTCAATCCTCTTCTTTATCCAGCACCAAGTTTGATAAGTAGGAAATTGGAACTCAATATTTAATTGTAAGCATATTTGGAATTCCTCTTCTCCAGCACATCAGTGGCTACACCATTTTCTATAGCTTTCTTGTCTTAATTGCCTTCCACCACAGAATTGACATGAAGCTTACTCTTCTAATTTTTCTAAGATAATTTATTTATGATTTAGTTAGTACCAGTTACATTTCTTCTTAAAATTTTATACTTTATGTGGAAACCAAAATCTGCATCCATTTTGTTCCATGGCTTTTGGTCCCAACTCTTGTTTGTATAAACATAGGATAAAAATAATGAAATAATTTTGTATTAGAACATTCAATATTTACTTTATGGATGAATGTTGTAAGCATGATTTCACAACTTCTGTTTCTGTGGGAATATTGTAGATCTGATAGATTACTGGAAATGTGCTGCTTAGTAATTCCCTGGGTAAATTCTGATGGATTAATAACTACATATTTACTGTGTTATCTACATTATACCAGATATTTTGCATAAACCATCTTATTTAATAAGCCAAGCAGTCATAGGATACAGCTAAAATTTTCCAATTTGAGAACCGAAAAATGTATTTTTTAAAATCATTCACCAAATGTTTGGAACAAAATGAATAAGGTTCAAACTCTTGAACATAGCTTCACTACAGATTTGGAACTGCTTTAAGAGAGAAGAGGTAAAGCTGGTGATATTCGTATGATCAAAAACATTACTCCCAGGGTTTCAAAGCTCTAGTAGTACATGGTAACAATGAATGGCTTCAATGGTAGTAAAAAGAGTAGAGACGTCTAAGACTTTTCAAAACTTTACCATATAAAATATCAAGAATGCTTTTCATGGGTATTTTCTAGAACTCTGTGTTTAGAGGCTTTTGTAGGAATCTACAGAATGGTGTTCTTTTTCGGTGACTCAGGATCTATAAAACCTCTAACATGGCTGTACTAAGAATAAAATGCAACAATATTGTGTCTGATACTCAAACCTTGTTCTTCTGCACCTGCAAACCATCCTTGTCTTTTAACAGAGTGTGCTATGCCTTCTATTTCCTTGCAGAAAATATTCTTAGACATTTGTACTTCTGGCCCTCTGGTGCTCTGCTTTGTATGATGGGCAGTAATTGTTAATGTCTCATGGCAGATGCAAAAATGTCTCAAAATACAGACACATAGTTAGTTTGGGAAGCAAGAATATAGAAAATGTTAGAGTTTCATTTCTTTCTCTGTGCTCATTTTGTATTTGAAGCCCTGACTATACTATCATTAAGTACCATTTCTAATTCTCTTTCTCTTAAAATCTCTGTAATTACTTAAATTTAAACCATGTGCACTATTCAGATCTCTGCTGCTGAATGATCTGAGAAGTCTGAATGTCTGAAAGTTAAGGATTTAATTTTCATGGCATATTTCCAAGCTGCAGACTTTTTCCTAGCATTGTTGGTGGTCTAGGAAACTCTGTAGTGTAACCTTTTGTGTTAACAAAGTTTATCATGTTTTTATTTCATATATTGACCTTCAAGGGGTCAAGCTTTCATGTCTTAAAAATGCATTCTTTGGAATATAGAACAGCAGACAAAAGTGCACATTACAAAGACTAAAAACTTGAATTTGATTCCCATAATCCACATGATGGAAACTGAGACTGAGAACTGACTCTTGTAAGTTGTCCTCTGACATTCATACATGTGCTATGGCACAAGTGCACTGACACACACACTATATCAACCAATAAATGAAAAAAGAAACACATTTCCCTCAGAGTGATGAGAAGGTTCAATGGATAAGTGACAGAGATTGGATGGAAAGGACATACTTACAACAGGATAGAGTTGCATTTGTGGTCTTGGAACTCCTAAGAATAGTTGGGTGACTAATCTACTGTGCTTTCTGTTGATATGATAAAATGCTGACAAAGGCAACATGGAGAAGAAAAGTTTATTTCACCTTAAACTTCTGTGTCATAGTCCACTACTAGGGAAGTCACGGTAGGAACTCAAGCATGGTAGGAAGAACATGGAAGCAGAAACTGAAGCAGAAACAATGGAAGAACACTGAAGACATTAAGGCAGAGACCACTGGGAGCATTGTCTACTGTCTTGCTTTCTCTGACTTCCTCAACCACATCTTATATATTCCAAACCCACCAACCCAAGAATGGAACTTCCCACAGTTGTCTGGGCCCTCCAACAACAATCAAATCTCACGAAAATGCCTCATAGACATGCAGACAGACCAAGATAATGGAGGTGATTCCTCAGTTGAGTTTCACTCTTCCCAGTTTTTAGTCAAGTTGACAAAAACTAACCAGAACACTGGAAAAGCAGGAGAATCTTTAAGCTCAAAGGCCAGTTACCATGGTATGCTCAGATCTGAACAAAAGATATTGCTTCAATCAAGATAGAATGAGGACTGAGAACTAATGCTTGAGTTTGCCCTCTGACCCCAGTCTGTACACCATGGCATGTGCACATGTGTGTGTGCACACCTCTCACACACACAAACATACAAACACACAGACATAAATATATACACATACACATTATACATATACACACATAAGGATCGATTTAATCATATGAGAAGAAAAAGTCCTACATGACTTGACAACTAAACACTGCCTATAGACATTTGGCATGGCAAGTGCAAAGTCAACCTATTAAACAACAACTATGTCACATACTTAAAATAATCCCATTCACAGGCGAATAGAAAAGGCTGAAACCAAGTGATTTTTAAGTTTATGATGTAATGGGGCATGAAAAATCTTTCATTTGAAACAAAAATCATATAGCAAAATAGTTTTAAGCCAAAAAAACGAGAAAGCTTCAATAATATAATAATCTAAATTATGTGAATTTTATTTTTTTAAACTCTATTTTGCAAGCTAGCACCTCAACTCTTTTCATGGAAAACTACCCTAGAACTCAAATTAGAACATGTTTATAAACTGTAAAGAGAACAACTTGTGAATTGTTAGGTTTGCCTTACCTGTCAATTAAAGAGTGATGACCTATAGCTTAGACAGGAAATAGAAGGTGGAACATCAGAAGAGAGAATTCTGGGAGAGAAGGATTTGAAGAGATTCACTGAAAAGATGTGATGAGCCGGGCACCTGGTACCCGAGAACAGGTAACCAGACATGTGACACCGTATAGAGTAGTACTTTAAGTTATAGCTAGTCAGAGATGGGCCAAGCTATTTGATCAAGGTATTTGTAAATGTATTTTGAGTCTGAGTCTTATTTCTGGGCTCATGGGGCTGGGAGGAATAACCAGGGCCTAGCTTCTACAATAAATTCTTTAGAGTCTAGTATCTTTACCCCACTTTCTTTGTCTTGCCTACAGCATTTTCTTCATAATTGTTTGTTCTCTTTGTCTTCTTGGAGCATGTAGTCATGCTGTGATTGCTGCCTCGCCATTCATTTACGGGTCCTGTCAAACATACCTGGTTGGTTGTCCCAATCTAACAGGATAATAGCCAACATCAAATGCTCCCTAATGGAGACACTTTCGTCCAGAAAAAGAAACTGGGGTAAAGTTAAAACTGTTTGTGATCTAGCCCAGAAGACTATTAATGGGACATCTGAGTCCTTTTCATGTACTCAAGTTTGTCTTGTGGAATTTTAAGCATCCTCAAAGGAAATGGGGTGGGGCACAGCCTGTCACATTTCTCTCTCACCTCAACTGCTGATAAATTCAGTAGTCCCTGCTAACTCCATGCACACAGAATGTTAGCTCCATTGCTTGGGATGGGAGATCTGCGAGATTTGAGGACAACAAGCATGTGCATTGGGCCAAGCACATAAATAACTGTCTGATCACTGGTCCATGATGTGAACATGATGTTCCTTTTTCTCATCTGAAATTCCTTGAAATTATGCATTACTCTCCTGCCCACTGCTTCATCACAGTGTGAAATAACCTAACTGGAAAAGAGAGTCTGGTAATAATCACACACTCTGAGGTCAGTGGCTCTGCCGTGAAGGTAGTGTGAAATATGTTGATAGTAAGGACGAGTTTCTGAGCTGTGAAGTTAATTTTTAATAATATTTCAAGTTAAATGGCCACAGAGTTCTTGTCCCTCCAGGCTCTGCTTCATCTGCAAACAACAGTGAAGCCTTTTGTCTAGTCAAATAAATATTTAAATTTCACTTACTGTGTATGAGTTGGTGTCAAGTCCATAAGCACAGTTAATGTGAGTTTCAGAGGGTGTCTTCCAGCTACCAGACTGTGAACTTCATACACACCATCGCATATGAGGAGACTCCCTTCCAGCGAAGTTACATAACTCATACCAGTAACAATATGGGCAGGAAGTGGTACCAGAATTTGAACTTAGAGGACCTAACTTCATGACTAGCACATTTCTGAAGCAACCATGACAACAAAAACAGTATAACTAGGTTTACATTAGTCAGACATAGAGACAATTAAAGAATCAATCCATCTCAAAAGGCTTAAATTACCTATTCCTTTTTCTACCTCACATTTTTTCTACAGTAATAGATATCTAGTTTACCATCTGATGACCAGAAATGCACTCTAATTTCTATGTGTCTTAGGTATCACTGCTAGAATATAAACAACAATGCGCATCACATACAGAAGTTCTAAGATCAGAGGAAATATCTTTATTCCAGAAATGAAAGGTCAACTGAAGGAGTGAAGGCAGTGTGTCAAAGAACCTTTAAACTCCCTTCAGTGCACTCCAATAACATTGTATTCCATTTTGGATATCCAAATGCAGACAATCTTAATTGCTTCGGTTTTCGTATGCCTGAGTTTTCCTATTCACTCAATTTTATTTATAACTCCAAAGTTAATCATTCTTGTATAATAGCAGATATAAGCACATCAGCAAATATTTGAGTTGTCTAATATATAAGCTCCCAGGTAAGGACCATCATTGTAATTTTTTCTGCTGTGATTTTCACATTTTTGTTGTATCAGTTACTGTTTAAATGAAATGAAAGCTTAAATGCAGTACAATATTCCTGGGTATAAGAAATCTGTGATGCTCCTGATGTTTATGTGAGAATTACATGAGCTTTGATCAGCCGTGAGTTTGGGGATATGCCGGTGATAATTTCAGTGTTAATCAGAGTCCTGTTGGTGGTGTCTGTAGAGATAATTCCATGAACAAGTGATTTTGGTGAGGAAGACTGAGGACCCAAGTTTGGGTCTTCAATAACCACATAAGAGTCAGAGACAAGAAAATTGCAAGGGGCTCACTAAGCAGTCAGTCTCTAAAAACAGTGGGGTTCAGGTTCAGAGAGAAACCTTGGTTCCAAAAAATGGTGGACAGTGATATAGGATGACAGCTGATACCAAGCTCTGGCCTTCACACAGGCACACTCAGAGCCAAGGACACCCATGGCTTGCACACCTGTGGTCTGCAGACAAACATACTCACAGAGAACACCTATGGCCTGCATGCCTATGGCCTGCAGACAAGCACACTCACAGAGGAGCACACCTACACCCTGCACACCTATGGCCTTCACACAATGCACACGCACAGATGATAACACCTATGTTCTGACCACCTATGTCCTGCAAACAAGCAGACTCACAGATTAGCGCACCTGTGCCCTTCACTGTGATGGCCCGCATACCTATGCTCGGCACACCTAAGTCCTACAGACAAGTACAGTCATAGATGAGCACAGCTATGTTCTATACACCTGTGTCCTGTAGACAACCACACTCACAGAAGAGCACATCTACTCACCCATAGGTCCTCAACCCACACACACAATATACATTCTTCTCACACATCACATTAAAAAAATGAAAACAATATTAACGAATCATCAATAGAAATGAATATAGGTTCTCCATAAACGTAACTATGTATAGAGCAAGATTATTTATTAATCATTAAATTAATAGGTTGTAACCAGAGACTCAGAGAAATCCACTGAACTCTATGAGTATTCTCTAACTCAATATTCGAAGGTATATTGCCTAAGAAAAATCTAATAGGAATAATGGGATAAAATATTACAATAGTGACATAGTATAGCCTGATAAATAAAATACACAGCTATAAATCCATGAATGTAATCCATTGAACATTTAAAGGGAAGGCTACTTTATTTCTTACTCTCAGTTGCTCATTAGTGGAAAGCATGAGCTGCTCTTTATGATACAATAAGAATGAGATCTTGCCTGTGATCATCCTACAAAATTGCATGGTGAAATGTAAGTTGAGCTAGAAAGCGTTAAAATTATTATGGTAACAGGCAAATTCAAGAAAGTGGCCCTATCTGAATCACTCTGCAGTTGGAGCAAACATATTTGGACATAGCAATACCAAAATGTGGCCTGAGGAGGATGGAGGCACTTTACTACTTGAACATCTGTATGACCGTATGTCTGCACTACAGTTGCTTGAGCTCCTTGTGTGTAGGAAATTAAAATGTCTGGAGAAATCAGTTACCAACTTTCAAATTCTTCATAAAAAGTGGGTGTTTACACTATACTTCTAAATGTGCTTTAAATTTGAGAGGTTTTCAAAAATAAACCATTTCGCAATAGAATGCAAATGCTTTCATCTCTAAATCATCAAATTATATATTATATTCTGTTTATATGTGAATTTTACAGCAATTAAGTTGTTAATGTATATGCCTATTGGTTTAGATTTCAAAAGGTACATGCCATGCTTTCTACATCAGAAGAATAAAATAGGCTGGCATTATCCACATGCCTTCAATGGTAAGTCAGGAGTCTTCTGTCATGATGAATACTATGCAAATCTCTAAAGTTGGTATAATTATGTTAATTGTCATTCTGAAAAATTTTGTAATAAACCTAGTAATATAGGGCATTGACTAATGGTCCATGACCCCTCAATTTCTTGAGGTCATTTCTGAAACATTATTTTCTCCTTTAAATTTCTTGTCTTACTGTTTTTCTATATCACACTTCCTTGGTTCCCCTCAAAGGAAGTTTCATATAGATACTCCTACATGTACCGGTGCTTAGTGACATAGGAGGCTGTCTTAGTTAGGGTTTTAACTGCTGTAAACAGACACCATGACAATGGCAAATATAAAAGACAGCATTTAATTGGGGCTGGCTTACAGGTTCAGAGGTTCAGTCCATTATCATCAAGGTGGGAGCATGATAGCATCTAGGCCAACACAGTTCAGGAGAAGCTGAAAGTTCTTTGTCTTCATCTGAAGACTACTGGCTTCCAGGCAGCGAGGATGAGGGTCTTAAAGCCCACATCCAGTAACATGCCTACTCCAACAAGGCCACGCCTACTCTAACAGAGCTGTCCTTTGAAAGAGTTCCACCCCCTGTGGTGAGCATAGACAAACCATAACAGAGGAATTCAGTGACCCCAGATACAAACCTCCAGATAGCAACCCCTAAACCTTGGATTGTTTTGCTTTGTTTTGTTTTGTTTCTTCCTTCTTTTTTTCGTTTGTAGTTATGAATAACAAATTCATGATTCTTCTGATCAAATTCCCCAGCACTCTGCATTCTTTATTGGACAGTGGGAAATGCTTAACAATGAACCCAAGTGCGATGTAGGCTCTAACTGCTTTTTCTTAAGCCTGGGGGCTTTGATCCCTGGGGTGGGAGGGCACTTGCAAAAAAGGATTCACAGAAATATAGAAACATCCATATCACCTAGGTTATTGTTAGTGTGGCATCTTGAAATGAGAATCCTGTGCTAATCTATTTGAGAAGGCTTCTATGCCCTAAACATTTGTTCAGCCACGTTCCCCAAAGAATTCGGTTTAGGAACCAGGAAATATAAATGGCATTTGAATTAAATGTAATCACAACATCTCTGCCAGTTGGGTATTAAAATTTAAACCAGAAAAATGCCATTGACTGATGCTGAGAGTGACATATTTCTCAGGTTGTTTTAGTCCTTTACGTTCTTCTGTCTGGAAGATTTATCTCTATTTATTCAGCTTTTACGGTGGAAAAGCAATTTCCACATCTTGTATTTCTTGCATAGTGGTTACTATTGCTAGTCTCTGAGGATAGTTCCTTTTAACTAAACCCAATATTTATCACAACATTTTATTTACTTTAATTCTTATAAAACAAAAAGTATAAGATCACATATTGAATACTAAAAAATTAGAAAGACCCATTTACCATGGACCACATGCTTGCTACATTTGTGTAAGTTATAAGAGTCGAGCTTTGTGTACTCAGTCTGAACTACAACCAAAACTCATTTTTGGTACGTCTGTCCAACTCGCAATGATCTCCTGTACTGGGAGTCAACATGCTGTGTATAACTTAGCATACACTGAGTTGGCAGAGCAAGTTGTACCCCAAATAATCCATTCCTGTCACACTGACAGAAATTTAAGATGGCAATTGAGAAAAATAATATTTGTTTCTGAACTCACCTCCAGGGGGAATCTGGACATGAATTAGCTTGAGCATGAAAACATTAAAGCCTGAAAAAAAAACGAAGTTGATATGCAGTAAGAAGCAAAGTCAAGGCCAGCAGAAATGCTTGGATTCCTGATTAATCTGTTGGCCTTAAAGCCTATGAGAGTCCCAAGACCTCAGCCTTCTCCTCACTACAGCTAAAGCCATTTTAAAGTATTTTTCTTCCATTTGAAAGATGTGAATATTAGAATACTAAAGTGTTTATAACACTTGAATCTCTGATCAAAAGGTACTGTCAGAAAAATGACAACTATCTGAAGAGAGAGAGAGAGAGAGAGAGAGAGAGAGAGAGAGAGAGAGAGAGAGAGAGACTCAGTTGTACCCAAGTCTCTGAAACTGTGAAGTTTCATGAACTTCTCATAAAGTCTATTACAATGTTAAAGAAGAGGTGGTAGGGAGGAGGATAGAATTAACAAAGAAAAATGGTTTAAATATGTGCACAGTAGACACCAGAAGTCAAATTAATACACATGAGAGAAAGAAAACATTTTCTATAAGGACTATGTACATTTTTCACACATATACACAGACGATAATGTGTTATGTGTCTATATGTATGTATAGTTTGTCTGTCATTTATTTATATTACATATATATCATACACATATATCATAATTGTGTATACTGAGGCGCTTTCTATAATAATATTTACAAATACCATGTATGCATCTACCTGACACAACTACAAAGACTGCTCCATGAACTCAGTATCAATTTCAGGTGATAAGTGTTTTTGTTTCTCAAGTCTACATTAAGTTATAATGTAGTTTAGTATATACTATAGAACTAAACTCTTAAACCGCAAATTTAAAACAAATCATTAGACCTGTGTATTATGAATTTCCTGACCTTTAAATTTTAAGGGCTGAAATGTTTTGAATTTTGTCCAACCTTGCTATGAGCACTTTTACTTTGTCTTATTATATCCTGTTTTGTCAGGCTTGACTGTCTCTTTGAGGCCTACTCTTTCCTGAAGAGGAAAAGAAGGGAGGTGGATCTCTGGGGAAGGGAAGGTGGGATGAAATCTAGAAAGGAGTAGAGGGAGGGAAAACTGGTAAGGATGAGAGAAAACTGATTTTAAGGAAAAAAATAAACTATTTTCAGTCAAAATATAAAAATATATAATAGATATAAAACTATATAATAAAAGCTATCCACCATATGGTCCTCAAACAGCTTTAAAAATATCATGAACAACACATATAATGATGCTAATCTGATGAGTTATAGAAATTTCGGGTCTCAGGTTAATAGCTATAACCTAGGAAGATCGCTTATGAGATGAGTCAGAAAAAGAACATTTTTATCAGGAAAAGGGTCATGATTTCACAAAATATGAGAAGTTGATAACTTCAGTCCTCAACAAATTTTTCAAAAAGATTTCAAAATAAAACAAATATTTTGTACACTTAAAGGGAATTAAGTTTTGATTTGTCTGAGAAAAAAGATTTCAGGAAAGTGGGTAACGCCTCCTTTAGCAGTGTACTGTAACAAAATATTTTCAACCTAAACAGTGAAAGAACATTGATCTCAGCCAGGACAGGATGACATATAAAACATCATAGCAGAAAAGAAGAAATAAAGCAGTATGAATTGATTACCAGGATTAAAATCTAGGAAAATAAACAATTGTACATGGCATGGCCCAGAAAAATGTCTTCACAAAGGTTTGCATAGACTCGTTAAGTTAAGAAAAAAAGTTAAAAAAAAAAAAAAAAAAAGAAAAAAGAAACCACCAAGGGAGCTCATGAACTAAACTTAGCCAGGGCCTTACTCAATATTGAATTTTAAAGCAGTAGCCATATTAATAAAACATTATGTTAAAGTCACTTCTGCTTACACTATTTAGGAGTATTTAGTGAGCTGTAGACAATGCAAATGCACTGCTCCCAAGTTCTTATTTTTCTAACTTCATGATAGATTAGAAACCTGTCATATTTGGAGGATTTGGGTCCATCCAGGACCAGATGAGAAGACAGGTTTGACAAGTTGCTCCAAGACCGAGGCCTTGTGAGTTTCCCCAACTTCCACATTAACATGTCTATTAGTGTCGACTTTGTTCAGCTCATATTTAGGCAGCCATGTTGTTGAGACTTTATGGATATAGTTTCTGACATTTCTAGGAGACAGACTCTTACAGAAAACTTCTGATCTCTGGCTCTTACAATCTTCCCACCTCTTCCTCCCTGAGCCCTGGGTTCACGAGTTGTGCTACAGCTGTACCAGTTGGGACTGGGCTTCTCAATTCTGCCTTGTGATTTTCCATATCTGTGATTTCCTGGTTTATTTACTACATAAATAGTGAAGAAGATTTTAATGAGGGATGACAACTAAACTATCTGCCATTTTTACAGGGATATATATATATATATATATATATATATATATATATATATATGTGTGTGTGTGTGTGTGTGTGTGTGTGTATGTTTTGTTATGATTTACTGTTATATATACTGTCATATATACTGTAATATGACAATAAGTCATAACAAAATTTATTTTAAGATAGTTATTTGGTGTGGTTATAATTTTAGCATTTTGTAAGATTCAAGAGATTTATGAGACTAATGATAAGGGCATGCATGCATGTATTTTCATGTGAAGATTTAACCTTGGCTGTATATTTGATATCTCGAGATGAAATATTCTGTTTTCCATATTTGTCTATAGTTTGATTTCATAATCAGCAATGTTGAGAATGCTACTTCACTCGAGTGTCTAGCACAAATTGGCAGAATTATCCATGTAGTTTCAAACCAAAATTAATTCAACGAAGATTTATAAAACATATACTAACAACTCTAAAAGCAGTATTATAAAACTAAAATATTTTAAAATAATACAAACACATACTAATTTGATACTTTTAAGAAGGAAAATATTAAAAGTCTTCAATTTCAATAATTATGTCACTATGTTTCTCTTTGAGCAATGAGTTTTTGTATACAGTGAAACCATTTTAATTCATAACCTTATCATGTTTCAGATACGAACCAAGTTCTTTCAGGCAAGTCGGTTGTTATGCATGGTGTCCCTATGCACACAGCCAGGTATACAGGCCCTGTGTTCAGAACCAGTGCTCCTTGTGCAGTCACAAAACAACACATTGATCAATTCTGCCAGAAATACCTAGATTCTTTACACGTCTGATTTGAGTTAGTTAGCAGCCTGGCACAGTCAGTAAAACTGCACTACTACCAAGTTTTTAATGAATCCTACCTTATAGGATGTCACATGGGGTCACAATTGGGATATAGGTCCTGTGCTCCAACAGTGATCCTAGATACCCATGGGAAAGAGAGAATAACAGAGGGAGGAAAAACAGTTGGTGTCGGGGAGGCAACCAGCATTTTCTTAGTATACCAGAGGCATTTTGGCATCTTTAACTAATTAGGATTAGTTCACAGACATAACGTAGACTATACTTCATGAATTCCTGGACTGTTTTTGAAAAGTTCCCTGTAACCTGGAAAAATAAAAAGTATATCCGAAATGATCATAAAATATTCTCTCAGAAAAAAATATGCCAAAGATTTTGTGGGTGATTATTTTAAAATTATTCTAACCATGTCATTATAAAATAAATCAAAGAAAGTATTATTAGCCCACCTCCCAATTTGCAGATAAAGTAACTCAGCTAAATAGATGGGTAATCAAAAATCTTGGAGAAGTTAGTACAGCATGAGACACCAGCTCAAATTTTCACTCTCTTGATTATACACGTTTAAATACTATTTGTCTGTGTAAATGATGGACACAAACCATAATGTCTGTTACTTCACCCCCCCCCAGTGTTTCAATGGCTTTATAAATGATCAAAGGTTGGCTACTATTCATTAGAGTACATGAGAGCAATTTACTTGTAAAGGTTAAATTTTGGAATTATTAAATTATAAGACCTATTGTCACAGTATTCTCTTAAACATTTCCTATTAATTATCATATACATTCAGCTCTGCACTGCTCAGTCCCCTGAAATCCTGTCTTATCAAGTTATAATTGCTTTAGTCCATCTTTCCTCTCTTATGTGATCTCTCCTATCATTCTTTGCATGTGTGTGTACGTGCGTGCGCGCGCGCGCGCACACACACACACACACACACACACACAATTTTCGCCACTGCATTTCCATTTACTCAAAGAAATTAAAAGGAAACTCTCTAACATTCTCAATTCTACCCTGTAACAAATTCTACTATCATCTCAAATAAGCAAGAAAAATGCTGTAAGATTCTAAATATACCAAAACTATAGCCTAACACTTAGATAGATTAATACTAAATACATGCTAGTTGTCTGTTCTTTAAGAATTTTATGCAATGCATTTTCATCAGATTAAAACTCTTTCCCACTCCTTCCCCCTTTCTTCCAAATCCTCCTCTATTCAACTCCTACCCAACCCACCTAATTTTGTGTCTCTTCCCCCCATCAGACCCAAAGCGTGCTGCTAACATATTCTTTGGAATGGACAAGACCAGAGTCAATACTCCTGAGGAAAACTGACTGTCCTCTTCCAGAAGACAGCAGCTATAGGTTAGTGATTTGACTTTATGTTCTCTTTCCCTCTCTATGTTGTGACTTGAGCTGTACTTGTGCATAGTGTCACAACCACTGTGACAGCTGCCCTACTCTATCCAGGAGACTGTTTCCTTGGAGTCAAATACCAACACTGACTCTTACACTCCTTCCAAACCTCTCTTCCATGAGCCCAGGTAGAAGAGGGATTATAATATGGGTTACCCATTTATAGACAAGTGGGCTCTGAAATCTGTTATTCTCTGTTTGTTGAGCAGCTGTGGGTTTCTTCTTTAATCTCCATCTACCGTAAAAAGAAGCTTTTCTGATAAGTATTAAGAAGTGGTCTAATCAGCTGGGTATATAACTCAGTGGTAGCGTACTTGCCTACCAAATTCAAGTATGTGTTCAATCCTTAGCACCGCCCATGAGATAAAAGAGTTGCAATAATCAGCAGGCACCTTGATTCCTAACAACTTTTCAATTCTTCCTGCTTCAATTATTATAAGTACATATGTGATATTCAGATCTGAATACCTTTTAAAGTCCAAAGTGATATTCTCAAGCAAAAGCTCATCCGTTGAAAAGTTCTGTTGCCTCTTTCACTTGTGGATATTGTTTTCTGTTTTTTAGTTTGTCATAGTCGTTTGCTCATTTCTTGTCCCTCACAAAGCTATACCTAGTATATTTCTACTATACCTAGTAGAAATCCAGACCATCCCTGTTTTCGAATTTCAGAGTGGGAGGTGTCCAATATGGTCTTTCTTAGAGCTATATGATATATAATAGATACACTTCAATTGGATTTTAAGAGAAAATTTGGTGATTAAAATAGTCTGGGAAATGATATCCTTAATCTCTAATCAACCTTTGAAAAGAGTGGATTTCTACTGGTTTTTAGAGTGGCTTTATCAGTCCTAGTGCTTTATTCGAATGTTAAGAACAGCTGAAAATTGTACAAGATGAAATGTTTTGCAAGAGGCCAAAGACTGTAACCCTAAGGAAGATTAAAGAGCTTGTTTTTCTGGACGATCAGCCTAGATAGATCATGAAGTGTTTTCCTGGTTCTCTGACCTCAGACAGCAATGGGTAGCTCAGCCTCCTACTGGGCCAGTGGTTCCCACCCCTAACTGTGGGGCAGAATTAATTAGTGTCTCTGAAGCTTTTCCACATTACTGTCCAAAGGACATAGATAGCAGTAGCCCCTCAAGCATAATCATCCTGTCAACCTTTCCCACCCAGTGGTACATTTCAAGGGCTGATGTATTAGCAGGCATAGTCCTATGGTAAATTTAGCACAGCAACATGAAAAGTGCTATTTCTCTCCAGGGAGAAGGTATTTAATATTTTTCTTTTGCAGATTAGTAGCCCTGGATTTATTCTTTCTTCCCTGCTACTGAGAATAGCTTTGTATTTTGGCATGTACCCTGCATGGAACTGTTTTCCTCAGCATTTGAAACACCAGCAGCCTCAGAACAATTTCTAGGCAAGGGCACCCAAATGGATGCCTGATGGAATAGAGGATCTTAGCTGCAAAGGGACTGAAGAGTACAGCTTGCACACCATCCATCATGTTGCTGTCTGTGACTCAGAGTGGGCAGTTTGTCGCCTCTGCTGCTCCTGGGAGTGAGAGCCCATCAATCTAAGCATTTCAGAGATGTCTGCTGGGCCTTTCACTCTCCACGAGCTTGCAGATCTGCAGCCTTTCTGCAGATGATCCCTGCCCTTCCATCTGCTTTGGCATCTGTACTAGGAACGAGAGGAGAGCTTCACAGCTGTGGTTTCCTTGGCCCGGACTACAAGACCAGCTCTGCAGATGCTCTAAGTGCAATATAATTGGGGGAGTCTTTCAACCGCTGCTCTCATGTTCTTATTGAGTTATGCAGAAAATAAAATAAAATCCATCCATCAGAAGTAACCTGGAAAAAGGATGGTTTTTTTTTTCTTTCTGTATTCAGAGAGCCACAGCACATTACCTAGTTAAAGAATTAATCAAGATTACTGCTAAACATGAGTCAAGTTGTTGATGGTCTATTATGAGACAGGTGTGGCACTAAAAATTAACAGTAATCAAAGCATTTGGTTTATAAATTGATACTTTCGTAATATGTTTGTCTATGCATTTTATAAGGATATAAAAGAACAGCAGAGGCTGGGTAATTTTAGAAGAATGGAAATTTATGTTTCACACATGTGGAGGATGGGGAGTCTAAGATTAAGGAGCCAAGGTCTGGTAAACATCAGTGTGCTGAAAGGACTGAACCCTTATTATCTTGTTCCTTGTTGATAAACTTGGTGCTGGTGTCAGCTCAGCTTTAGTGAAGACTTCATGCAGAATAACATCATGATGTATATGAGAAAATGCAGTCTCATAGTGAGACAATCAGACTTACTTTTGCCTTAGAAGAGACCAAACAGTAATTGTCTGTGAATATCTCCCCACTTTGGATCTACCTTACAAAGGTCTTAACGTAACTGCAGGACTCCAATATTCTATCACATGAATACTTAACAGATAAGCCATGTCCAACGATAATAGGTAGAAAATCAATAGCTCCAAGTGCATTAGATCCATGGAGCACCCAAGAGGTCAAAGATACATGAGGGGAATTCAAGTTCCATTCCATTGGCTACCCACTCTTAATAGCATCTGTATTTTTCTAGAAAATGCTCAGTGATCTTTTAGTGACATAGAAGCTGTTAAGTCTATGAACTCATATATCTCAGAATTCAACCAATAGGAAACCACATTAATTTTTCTCTTGTCAAGAAAAGTGATAATTTATTGTTCTGTAATGTTTATGTGTGCCAACAATTCATGTCTAAAGATAAGACTACTCATCTCTTACTTAACTCTTCCTTAGAAGTGAACATCATGGATGTTTTTCAGACTCTCACTGCCGTGTATGGTCTCTGCATTCCGTCTCAAAATTCCAAAACACCTAAGTGTTACTGTTTTCTATAGCACGTTCCTTCACTAAATGATGTTTGAAAATGAGTTTTAAAAGCTGGTTTCATCTTCTCCTGAACAGCAAACCCTCCATATCACTAAGGTTGTAATGTATTAAATTGAAAACAAAACCAGATACACACAACAGCATACTAATAGGGTTGGATCACTGTTAGTGTGGCTATGGCTTGCTATAATTATTGACTAGCCTCGGTTGGTGTGATTTAAGTAACTAAATAAAGATCACTTTTAGTATTGAAATGCATGCAGTGGTTGCTAAATATGTATGAAACTGGCAAAATGTTAAAACTGACAAAAACTATTGTTTCATTTTCTTCTGAAAAAATGTGTTTGGAATTGAAGAATCATTAATGATGGGTGCAGTATACAATGCTCTGGCAATCTGGTATTTTAGGCTCAGAAAAGAATCAAAGCTAAAAATGGATTATTTTGTCATTGCATTCAACTCCCTATATTGTCTCTGTTAATAAGCATTTATTATATGCACGGTCAAATACAGCTTAAAAGAATTCTAAAAGCAATTAATTTATTAAATCATTGTTTCTATCATAAAAATGTTTATAGGATATTTTCATTAAAGATTTTTGAATTAAAAACAGATAAATAGGAAAAATCTTGAATATTTTTAAAAAGCAGCTTTAATTATTAAAATATTTATCCTTATAGGAACAAATAAAATACTAGTGTCAAGCATGATATGAGAGGCAAGGGAAGTGCTGGGCCTACCATGTGGCAGCTTCTCAAGTCTCTAACTTCTTTTGTGAAATTCTCCACATGTCAAAGGAATAGCATGATTCTGCTTTTAGGTTGTGATAGTTTCTATATATTGTGAATGTTGGTCTCCTTGGTTTAGCTCAAGTCTCACCCATGCCCAACAAGATTTTCTTAGTTGGGAATTATCTAGTTGCCTGGAAGAGACACACAGTCACAGCAAATTCAAAGAGGCAGGGTTAAAAGAAGGTTGATTATTAGAAAATTATAAGAAATGCCAATAAAAACCATGAATGATGCTTCGGTTTGCTCACTCATTTCCACTTTGTTTTTCTATAAACGTTTCTGGTTTATTTTCTGCGCTTTTTCTATATACACCATCTTTTCTTGCCCTGGTTGGACTTGATACAGATTAAGTGCACTAAAAAGAATGAGCTCAGTAAACTCAGATCGAATTCCTAGGAGACAAAATCTAATTGGCTGCTCGAAAGCCAAAGGGTAAACTCCTATGGTCAGGAACTCTGCCACTGAGGGATAATGTTTCTTTCTAATGTTATCGAGGTCATTTGAGCCATGACTGCTTTCCACAGAATCTGCACTTTCCACCAGAGCTTTCATTAGTACAGCTTCAAGAGGATCTCATCCAACTTTTATCTGTGCACATTGATTAAGATGCAAATCTTCCTTGGTTGCTTTTCTGTAGCTATTTGAATTCTCATGCTAATCATGTTTTCCAAAAACATATTTGCAGGGACACTACCAAAAGCTGGTTCTGATTGGTGAATGAAGATGCAAACTGCCAATGGCAGGGTGGACTGAAGCAGGACTTTTAGGATTCCTGGGCAAGGGATCAAGGCTGCAGAACATGAGTAGACACCATGCTGGAGAAGTACAGGAGGGGAGGGAGGAAGGGAGGGAGGGAGGAGAGAGAGAGAGAGAGAGAGAGAGAGAGAGAGAGAGAGAGAGAGAGAGAATAGTTGCGGCCCAAGAGGGTTGCACATCTAGGAGGTCTGGGACAGCAAAGATGGACTAACTCGGAGGTCAGAGGAAAGTACATTAACCACGTGGAGGTGAGGAAGTGGCCCAGCCATTGAAATGTATTAGGCATATCAAAATATAAAGGCATATCAAAATATAAATATAATATCAAAATGTAAAGCATTCGTGTGGGTAGCAGGAACACACCAACGCAGCCAAGATAGAATTGGTAGTGTTGATTGGGTACAGCTACACACTTCCCTTCCATTCACTTATATTAGTCAACTTTCCATAGCTATGACAACATAACTGGCACAATCTACTAAAAAAAAATAAAAATAAAAAATAAAAACCGGAGAGAATGTTTATTTTATCTTATGACACTTGAGGTTTTAGCTTACAATTTCTTGGCTGCATTGCTTTTGACCTATATCAACACCATATACCATGCCAGGGAATAAGTATATGATAAAGAAAAAAATGACAGGCAAGAAATATAGAGAGGAAGAGGAGAAGACTAGACTCCAGGAAAATGTTGCGGTAAAATTAAAAAATCGCATAACCGGTTCCTGGAAGTTCCCACTCTGCAGATCTGAGCTCACAACCATCTGTAATGGATGGAATCTGATGCCCTCTTCTAGTATGCATGAAGACAGCAACAGTGTACTCATAAAATAAATAGACAAATCATAAAAAAAACTGAGGGTGTGGGCGTGTGTGTGTGTGTGTGTGTGTGTGTGTGTGTGTGTGTGTGTGTGTGTGTGTTTAGTTGGAGGGGATTGGAACGATAGCTCAGGAGAATACTGATTGCTCTTGCAGAAGACCATGGTCTAGTTCCCAGCACCCACATGGCAACTTATAAGCCTCCATAACTCCAGTTACCAGAGGCTCTGGTGACCTTTTCTGGCCTCTTTAGGCATTGATCCCAACTTTTCTTTTTCTTTCTTTCTTCCTTTCTTCCTTCCTTCCTTCCTTCCTTCCTTCCTTCCTTCCTTCCTTCCTTTCTTTCTTTCTTTCTTTCTTTCTTTCTTTCTTTCTGTCAACCTCTTTCACACACTGTCCCCTAGGTGGGTTGTTACCATGCCTGATACACACATCATGCTCCATGCTAGCATGGACCCACTCTGTGCTAGCCCTAAGCATTCTTCCTGTCATGGACTCTGCTCACCCTCCCAACAACCCAGTTAAGTCATGACTCAACAAACTGGGACCCAACAACCAGATTGATATGGTAAATGCTCAATATACAATATATCCACACAATTAATTTAAAACCAATTGAGAAGGATATAAACCGCCCACCTAGATAAGATGTGATTTGTTCATCTAGACATACAAAATCCTATACACATCCATCCCTTAAGAATAGTCTAATAACCTGTAAAATGTGCAGAGAAAAATCTTAATATCTGCCTCCATGCTCTCCTGGCTGCTGCCCTCCTCCCCCTCTGGTCTTCTCCTCTTTAAACTTTTCTCCCACCCATCCTTCTTTCTCGCCCAATGACAGGCCTCCTCCTATCCTGTATCTGCCTTCACCTGCACAATGACATCAACTTACAGGAAGTCTTTCTATTTAAGGTAATAACTTTTAATTGTTTAAATACAAAGAGTAAAAGATACTTAAAACTGGAAGAGGAAGTATTTACAATGTATTCAAAATATATTTTCTGAACCCAAGAAATGAGAATTTCTTCATATTCAACATATTAGAATACCTCCAAACTTGGCCAAGATTGTGCTACTTATAAATATTAAGGTCAGTGATCTATTATTAATAACTAGCAACCAGAAGTAGAAAAAAACAAATGCAAGTGATGAACCAGTTTTGTAGAGTTTTTCAGCTTCTGAGTTGTAAATTGCACCCCAGCCGCCAAATCAATTTCAATCTACTAATATTCTTGATGTCTGAAAACAGAGTAAAAAAGGCAATATTCTAAATATCTTCTAATAGGCTTGCTTCAGGCCATTTGCCATCGTTCTGCTGTCTCCAAATATGGCAGTTAACTATGGGGGCTCAGGGAGGATAAAGGAGAGAAGCCCAGAGGGCCAAGAGAATGAATAGAAATATGCGGTAGTGGGGTACATGGGGAATTTCGAAAGTCAGAGACCTGGGATGTGAGAGGTTCCCAGTACTCAATAGGGATGACATTAGCAAAGATGCCCAATAATGGGGAGATGGAACCTAAAGAGAATACCACCAGTATATAGATATGGCCCCCATTCGAGGCATAGGGCCATCTTCAAAGTTCTGGCACAGAATTGTTACTATATAAAAGAAAATCAGGGACAAAACTGGATCAGAGACTATAGAAAAGACCATCCAGTGACCAGCCCAACATCGGATCCATCCCATGCAAGTACACCAAACCCTAACACAATTACTGATGCCATGTTGTGCTTGCAGTCAGGAGGCCGTCCTGACTGTCTTCTGAAAGGTTCTAACAGCATCTGACTGAGACAGATACAGTTACCTACGGCCAAACATTGGATGGAGGTCAGTGACATTTAGGGAAAAGTTAGGGGAAGGACAAAAGGAGTTGAGGGGAGTTACAACCCCATAAGAAGAGTAACAGTGTCAACTAACAAAGATCCGTCAGAGCACCCAGAGACTAAGACACCAACCAAGGAGCATACTTGGGCTGGTCCATGGCCCTGGGTACATATGTAACAGAGGACTGACATGTTTGAACTCAGTGGGAGAGCATGTACTTAATCCTGTGGAAACTTGATGCCCCAGGAAAGAGGGATCCTGGCATGGATGAGGTAAGGGAGCACTGTCTCAGAGGCAAGGGAGGGGGAATGGGGTGAAGAACTCAGGGAGGGGTGACCAGGAAAGGGGACAACATTTGAAATGTAAATAAATAATATAATATAATATAATATAATATAATATAATAAAAAGGGAAAGAATTTGTTCTCTTGGTTGGTAACATAAGGATGATTATGACACAAATCGATGTCAGATCAGAAAATGAACATTGAGGCAATACCTAAAATCTGACTGAGGACAGCCCTGATGATGGACATTACAGGTAGAAGAAAGAGCTGGGTATATACAGTCTCAGTATAAAGTACAATATGGAAGTCAACCCATTCTTACAAATAAATTTCTTCCCCTGAAAAAGTATTAACTTACATTAGTTTTTAACATATTTGCATGGATCATTGTCTGACAGCTACTGTCCACTCATTATACATTCTGTCATTTTAGTGCTATTTACAGGTTGTGGTATTGTACGGAGAATTAATTAAGAGAGCCCTAGATAGAGTTTAGACACATACAACCAAGATAGAGTGAAGCAGTAGCAGGTTAAAGACAGGAGAAAATGTATTCTAATACATCAAAACAGTACTACCAAAGTTTGGCTATCTTCTTGGTGTATGTGAGTAAGTGAGTGAGTGTGTGTGTGTGTGTGTGTGTGTGTGTGTGTGTGTGTGTGTTCTTTAAAACTCATGACCATCAAGAGTAAAAGAACTGAGAACACATTTTCTAAAACAAAAAGAAAGAACACTCGGGCATATACCCAAAAGATGCTACACCATGCCACAGGGGTGCATGTGCCACTATTTTCATAGTGGCCTTATTTGTGATAGCCAAAAGCCAGAAACAGCCCAGATGTCCCACAACAGAAGAATGCATACAGAAAATGTGGTTCATTTATACAATGGAATACTATCCACCTATTAAGATTGAGGACATTATGAGTTTTGCAGACAAATGAATACAACTAGAAAATATCCTCTTGAGTGAGGAAACTCAATCCCAATAGTACATGCATGTACTCACTAATAAGTGGATTTTAACCAAAAATGTACAGAAGGCCCAGGATGCAATCCACAGAACTCAAGAAGGTTAATAAGCCAAAGGGCCCAAGTGAGGATGCCTCAATACCACTTGGGAAGGAGAAGAAAACAATCACTTGAGGTAGAGGGCTTGAGGAAGCTATGTTGGAGAGTGGACAGGGAGGGAAAGAGGGGAACATGATCAGGTATTGGGGGAGACAAGAATGAAGTCCTGAGGGCCAGCAGAAAGAATGAAAATAGGCAACCCCCAGATATGGTAAGAGGTGGGGGGACTCTCTAGAATGTACCAGAGACCTGGGGGGTAAGAGATGCTTGGAACTCAAAGGAAGGGACCTTAGAAGAAATGCTCAACAGTGGGGAGAGGGAACTTGTAGAGCCCACCTCCAGTAAAAAGACAGGGCACTAAGTGAGGTTCCACACCTTCGTCAAAAACTCTGACCCAGAATTGTTCCTGTCTAAAAGAACTGCAAGAGGACTGGAGAGATGGCTCAGTGGTTAAGAGCACTGACTGTTCTTCCAGAGGTCCTCAGTTCAATTCCCAGCAACCACATGGTGGCTTACAACCATCTGTAATGGGATCTGGTGTGTCTGAAGATGGCTACAGTATACTCGTATACATAAAATAAATCTTTAGAAGAGAAAGGAGGAGGAGGAGGAGGAGGAGGAGGAGGAGGAGGAGGAGGAGGAGGAGGAGGAGGAGGAGGAGGAGGAGGAGGAGGAACTGCAGAGATAAAAGTGGAGAAGAGCCTGAGGAACAGGAAGTCCAGTGACCTACCCTAATTGGGATCCAGCTTAAGGGGCGGCTCCAAGGTCTAACACGATTACTGATGCTATGGCGAGAGGCCCAACAAGCAGCTGAACTAGTCAGAGGCAGATATTTACACACAGCCATTGGATAGAAGCTGAGGAAACCTGTGGTTGAATTAGGGAAAAGCTGGAAGAAGCTGAGGAGGAGGGTGATGCCATAGAAAGACCAGCAGTTTCAAGTAATCTGGCCCCCGAGATCTCTGACACTGATCTAGGAACCAGGCAGCATACAGTAGCTGATATGAGGCCTGGACAAATATACAGCAGAGGACTGCCTGATCTGACCTTAATGAGAGAAGAGTCAGGTAGGCCTCTAGAGATTTAGGGCCCCAGGGAGTGGGGAGGCCTGGTGGAATGGGGGTGTGTGTCAGGGCATCCTCTTGGAAGCTGGGGGAATGGGATTAGGAACAGTCAGAGGATGGACCTAGAGGGGGATAATGACTGGAATGTTAAAAAAAGTTTAAAGATAGTTAAAAAATAAATAAGTAAACTGCCCTCAAACCATGAAAAGAAAAAAAAAGTCAGCAACAAAAAAAAAAAAAAAATGAATTGTCTTGGTCATGGTGTCTCTTTCACAGCAGTAGAACTCCTAAGACAGTCCTGGAGTTTCAGACTCCAGGCACAGCAGGAGAGCCTTAATCTCCACTTAATCCAAAACTGTGAATTCAGTTAATTGTGGCCCTTTCAATCCACAATGCAGACATTATTCTCCTTTAATTTATAGAATCAAAAAATCTTCCGTTCACTTCTTAAGGGTTTTTTATACATCATTAACTATTTTTATTGAAGAAATTTCCACAGAATTATTTGTAATTTGATCCTATTATTCCCTTCCCCCCTTCTCCCCCCTCCCCACCCACCCCCTGTTTTGTTCTCTCTCTCTCTCTCTCTCTCTCTCTCTCTCTCTCTCTCTCTCTCTCTCTCTCTCTCTCTCTCTCTAACAAAAACAATTTTAAAAACAGAAATTAAAAAAAAAAAAACAAAAGACCAGTAAAACAGAATTTGAAAAGAAAAAAAAGTCAATGCAAAGAAGTATTTATGGTCACCTAATAATTTTTACTGGACTCAGTGGAGATGTGGTTTACATTGAAATTGCCTAACATACTGCGAGTTACTGCTGCTACATTTTTAGTTTCATGAAGAAGGCCAGCAACTCACAGCGGTGCTTCTTACCATGTCTTTTTCTTGTTATTGATCAGGTTCTTCATACTGCTGTCGTCATTAGGAAACAGAGGCCTTAAAAATCACTGAAAAATACATTTACTTCTCTAACCATAAATGCATTCTCTCTCTCTCTCTTTTTTTTGGTTTCCTTCCTCCTTTTCTTCTTTCCTTCCTTCCTTCTTTCTTTCCTTTTCTTTTTTTTTGAAAAATTTCCAAGTTGATGGTGTTTTCATAATTCATCCATTTAGTCCTGACAATAATCGATTTAATCCTAATAGGATAAGATGAACAATAATCTCAGGGATGTCTTATATCTGGAAAAATGCCTAAATAGAGATATGTAATGTAATACCACACAATCAGTTTGTCCCAAGAGGGGAAAACTGGAAAGTTTTATAGCAAACCTCACTGATTGACCTCAGCTACAACCCTATTAATGCCTTCTTATTGTGGGTATATAGTTTTATGTTCTTTAATCTAAACTAAAGTAAAATGTTGTTGAGTAGAATAACCCAAAGCTACCATTTGGCACCATGAATATTACCTCCTTTCATATTGATTTTTCAGATGAACTGATTTAAATACAGACTACAGAACAAACTGCTTTCTGCATAAGTGAGGCTTTGGGATTTAGTGTTAAGGTCTCTATCAGCATTTCTTCAGTCTCCCCTATGCATTAATACCTTTGAGCTCAGATGTAACAATTGTTTTTCTACCATCTGTTAATCTTTCAAAACATTCTGACTTATTTTCTGAACCAAGATTTTATTACAAAGACAATTCTTTTACAAATTAAGTATCTACTGGCTGAACCTCAGTTGTATTTGTCATCACTGTGCTTTGGTCTGAGTTAAACCTGATGGCTTAGTTATCTGGAGGATGCTTAGTGCTCTGAAGGCCGCACATAATGGGAGCCCAAGTGATGCTGCATTGTTGGCAATCATCCTGGAACTAATAACAGCAGCTACTGAGCCTATAATCTCTGAAGAATTAACAGCCAGGATATCAGCATCAGCATTAAAAGGCAGTTACAGTGATAATGTACACCCTTAACTGATACAGTGGGCAGGAAAGGGTTATAATAAAAGTGCTGAGACAGCAGTCGAGACGAGGACCACAGACTTCAACATTTTTTTCCTCTTGGGCTGCAGTTTGGAAAGTATTTAAAGTGGCAGATGACTAAACAGCCAAGATACAAGGTTTCTTTCCTTTCATCTGGTTTCTTTCTTTCTTGAAGGGTACTCTTGCCTGATGGCACTGAAGAAAATAAGTCTACCACAAATGATAGGTTTTTTTTTTCTGACAGTCTTTTAATGCACAAATTGATACCAAGAATTTCAGAATATAGTAATCCAATTATAATACCCAAAGAGAAAATTCAAGAAAGAGAAAGCCCATAAAGGCACACAAAATAAAGTAATACAAGGATGTGCATGGTGCAGAATAAAGAGTGTGAGAGAGAAATATAATTCTAATCATTGAAGTCTTGCTGAGTCCATGGTATGCTGCAAGCATTGTTCTATGCGGGTGATTACACAAAGAACACAGAAGATGCTGCCTGTGCCCCAGATTACTCACTGCCCGATCCTACCTGCCCTTGGAGTTTGGAGGTGAGGTAGTGCAGAATTGCCCAAACAGACTCCCGGAGTATGGAGTATATGAGAAACAATACCGCATGCTCTTTTAATACCCTAGACCCTTGCCCCATTGATCCCAAGAAAGCATAACTTCTAAACAGCAGTTCCTGATTGGCTGGCATTATCAACATCAACAATCATACAATTAGGTCCTCCTGCAGGAAATTCTTTTGTAGCTAAATAGAGAGTTTATGTAGAGGTGGCCCCCACCAATCCTATAAGAAGACAGTCTATCTTGACACTTAGAGTATGCATCTTTCTGAGATGATAAGCTATACATATACATATAATAGCAATAATAAAATAGGGATTAAATGATATTTACTGAAAATGACACTTAAAATACCCTGAACAATGAGAATAAACAACAATTATTCATTGTTAGGGTCAAAATTAGTAACAGCCAGACAAGGTGATATAGAAATTGTTTTCATTTTTTAGCTAATTTCGGTTAGTTGCTTAAATTTATAGCCTACAATAGTGTGTTCCATCGATGAACTCATATTTAAATGGTGTTGAACTCTGTAATGTCACTGGGGATATGTCTTAAAGAATATGTCTGATCTTCAGTTCTTCCTTGTTTTTTCTGCTTCCTGCTTCTGTTTTTGTTCTTATACTTATGTGCTAGCCTGGCCCTCAAACAGTGACACCAGACAGCATGTGCTAAAACCTCATAACCACACACCAGACAAAACACTTTTTAAAAGTTTCGTTTGTATTTCTCACAAAGTAAAAAGTCTGACCATTGCATAATCCAATTTGTTAAATGGTATGATTCCATTCTTAAGAATTGTAGATAAGCTTTAATCAGAAGTAATGCTGCTCCTGCTATGTTAACTTACGCTAGTGGTGAGTCTCTCATGGAGATCTCTATTTAAATGGAGGAAAAAATAAAATCCACATAGAGATCCACATACAAGTGGTAAAATCATCAAGGTTTTAAAACATTTTCCACTTTTTCCTTGTAATATCTATTAACTTATATAAAGCAGTCCTAAGAACAGAGGAAAAGGAACTGAACCAGTCCCATAGCTCTCTGTACCTAAATTTTGTGGCATAGAAGGCTGGACTCTCAGAAGTGTAGAGAATGTTCAGGGGAGACCACCACTTCTGCTCACATTCCTGACCTAAGAGGAACCCGCCTAGTACTATCTGTTCCGTTTAGGCACAGGAAACTAGGAGCCGTCATGGGCAGGAACCTTCCGGTTTCTGCCTGTGCCCAGAGTGGAGAGTCAGTCACCAGGAGCACCAATACACCTGAGAGCAAGGAAAGACCAACTCTTTTGTTCCAAGCAACCCACCAGGAGGTTCCAGGACACACAAACCAAGGAGCAGCCCTCTGTTCCCAAATCCAGCTGAAAGAAAACAGGTCTAGAGAAGTGCTGACACACTGGCTTACAGAAGGATCAAGCCACTGTCAGAGACAGTAAAACAAGCTAACACCAGAGACAACTTGATGACAAGAGGCAAGAACAGGAACCTAAGCAACAAAAACTGAGATTGCTTGGTATCATCAGAGCCCAGTTCTCCCATAAAAGCAGACACTGGATATCCAAACGCACCAGAAAAGCAAGATTAGGATTTAAAATTACATCACATGATGATAGAGGACTCTTAAAAGGACATAAATAACCCCCTTAAAGAAATACAGGACAACATAGGTAAACAAGTAGAAGCCTTAAAGAAGAAACATAAAAGTCACTTAAAGAATTACAGGAAAACACAACCAAACAGGAGAAGGATGTGAACAAAACCATCCAGGATTTAAAAATGGAAATAAAAACAATAAAGAAATCACAAGGGAGACAATTCTTAAGATAGAAAACCTAGGAAAGAGATCAGGAGTCATAGACGCAAGCATCACCATCAGAATACAAGAGATAGAAGAGAGAATCTCAGGGGCAGAAGATACCATAAGAAACACTGACATACCTGAAAAGAAAATGTAAAATGCAAAAGGCTCCTAACCTAAAACATCCAGGAAATCCAGGAAACAATGATAAGACCAAAGCTAAGGTTAATAGGTATAGAAGAGAGTTAAGACTCCCAACTTAATGGGCCAGTAAATATCTTCAACAAAATTATAGAAGAAAGTTCCCTAACCTAAATAAAGAGATGCCCATAAACATACAAGAGGCTTACAGAACTCCAAATAGATTGGACCAGAAAAGAAAGTCCTCCTGTCACATAATAGACAAAACACCAAATGCACAAAACAAAGAGAGAATATTAAAAGCAGTAAGGGAAAAAAGTCAAGTAACATATAAAAGCAGACCTATCAGAATTACACCAGACTTCTCAACAGAGACTATGAAAGACAAAAAACCCTGGGAAGATTTCATACCTAACCTAAGAGAACACAAATGCCACCCCAGGCAATTATATCCAGCAAAACTCTCAACATATTCTATGAAAAAACCAAATTTACACAATATCTTTCCACAAATCTAGCTCTACAAAGGATAATAGATGGAAAACTCAAACACAAGGAGGGAAACTACATCATATAAAAAGCAAGAAAGTAATTTCCTAGCAACGAAACCAAAAGAAGAGAGCCACACAAACATAATTCCACCCCTAACAACAAAAATAACAAGAAACAACCACTATTCTTTAATTCTCTTACTATCAATGGACTGAATTCCCCAATAAAAAGATATAGACTAACAGACTGGATACAGAAAGAGGACCCAGCATTTTGCTGCATAGAGGAAACACACCTCAGTGATAAAGACAAAAACTACCTCAGAGTAAAAGGTTAGAAAACAATTTTACAAGCAAATCATCCCAAGAAACAAGTTGGAGTAGCCATGCTAATATCAAATAAAATTGACTTTCAACCAAAAGTTATCAAAAAAGATAATGATGGACACTTCGTATTCATCAAAGAAAAAATTCAGCAAGATGAACTCTTAATCCTGATATGCTCCAAATGCAAAGGCGCCTACATTCATAGATGAAACCTTACTATAGCTTAAAGGATAATTTCACCTCACACAACGATAGTGGGAGATTTCAACAGGGCACTCTCATCAATGGATAGATCATGGAAACAGAAACTAAACAAAAACATGGAGAAACTAAGAGAAGTTATGAAACAAACGGATTTAACAGATATCTATAGAATATTTCATCCTAAAACAAAAGAATATACCTTCTTTTCAGCATCTCATGGTACCTTATCCAAAATTGATCATATGATCAGTCACAAAACAGGCCTCAGCAGATACAAGAGGATTGCAATAATCCAATGCATCCTATCAGATCACCACAGACTAAAGCTGGTCTTCAATAACATTAGAAACAACAGAAAGCCCACATATACATGGAAGTTGAATAACACTCTACTCAACGATAATTTGGTCAAGAAAGAAATAGAGAAAGAAATAAAAGACTTTTTAGAATTTAGTGAAAATGAAGGCACAACATACCCAAACTTATGGGACACAATGAAGGCAATGCTAAGAGGAAAATTCATAGCTTGGAGTGCCTCCAGAAAACAAACAAACAAAAAAACCAAACAAATAAAAAAAACTGGAGAGAGCTTACATTAGCAGTTTGACAGCACACCTAAAATCTCTAAAACAAAAAGACACAAATACACCCATGTGGAGTAGAGGGCAGGAAATAATCAAACTCAAGACTGAAATCAATCAACTAGAAAGAAGAAGAACAATACAGAGAATCAACCAAACCAGGAACTGGTTCTTTGAGAAAATCAACAAAATAGATAAACTTTTAGCCAGACTAACCAGAGGGCACAGAGACAGTATCCAAATTAACAAAAGCAGAAATGAAAATGTAGACATTACAACAGAAAATGAGAAAATTCAAAAAATCATCAGATCCTACCATAAATCTCTATATTCAACATAACTAGAAAATCTGGACGAAATTGACAATTTTCTAGAAAGATACCAGGTACCCAAGTTAAATCAGGGTCAGATAAACCATCTAAACAGTCCCATAACCCCTAAAGATATAGAAGAAGCCATTAAAATCTCCCAAAAAAAAAAAAAAAAAAAGCCCAGGAACAGCTGGGTTCAGTGCAGAATTCTATCAGACCTTCATAGAAGACCTCATACTAATACTGTCCAAACTACTCTACAAAATAGAAACAGAAGGAGCAGTACTCAATTCCTTCTATGAAGGGACAAATATAATTATACCTAAACCACACAAAGACCTAAGGAAGAAGAAAATTTCAGACCAAATTCCCTTATAAATATCAACACAATAATACTCAATAAAATTCTTGCAAACCAAATCCAAGAACACATCAAAATGATCATTCATCATGATCAAGTAGGCTTTATCCCAGGGATACAGGAATGTTTCAGTATATGGATTCCATAACAGAAATACCCTATGGAAGCAAATTCAAAACAAAATAAAACAAAACAAACAAAAAACCCCATGATCATCTCATTATATGCTGAGAAAGTATTTGACACAATTCAAAACCCATTCATGTTAAAAGTCTTAGGAACATGAGGAATTCAAGACTGATACCTAAACATACTAAAAGCAATATACAGCAAACCAGTAGTCAACATCAAACTAAATGGAGACAAACTTGAAGCAATCCAACTAAAATCAGGGAAGAGACAAGGCTGCCCACTATCTTCCTACATATTCAATATAGCACTGTAGTCCTACTGAGAGCAATCAGACAACAAAAGGCAGTCAAAGGGATACAAATTGCAAAAGAAGAAGTCAAAATATCACTATTTGCAGATGATATGATAGTATACTTAAGTGACCCCAAAAGTTCCACCAGAGAACTACTAAGCCTGAAAAACAACTTCAGCAAAGTGGCTGGGTATAAAATTAACTCAAACAAATCAGTAGCCTTCCTCTACACAAAGGATAAACAGGATGAGAAAGAAATTAGGGAAATGATACCCTTCAACAATAGTCACAAATAAAATAAAATATCTTGGTGTGACTTTAATCAAGCAAGTGAAAGACCTGTATGACAAGAACTTCAAATCTCTGAAGAAAGAAATTGAAGATCTCAGAAGATAGAAAGACTCCCATGCTCATGGATTGGCAGGATTAATATGGTAAAAATGGCCATTTTACCAAAAGCAATCTACAGATTCAATGCAATCCCCATCAAAATTACAACTCAATTCTTCATAGAATTAGAAAGAGCAATTTGAAAATTCACTTGGAATAATTTGATCTTTGACAAAGGAGCTAAAACCATCCAATGGAAAAAAAGGTAGCATTTTCAACAAATGGTGCTGTTTCAACTGGAGGTCAGCATGTAGCAGAATGAAAATTGAGCCATTTTTATTGCCCTGTACAAAGCTTAAATACAAGTAGATCAAGGACCTCCACATCAAACCAGATACACTCAAACTTATAGAAGAAAAAGTGGGGAAGTATCTGGATCACATGGGCACTGGGGAAAATTTCCTGAACAAAACACCAATGGCTTATACTCTAAGATCAAGAATCTGGAAATCATTCTGGAGGTTTTTCACAAAAACGGACACTGTAGTACCTGAGGACCTAGCTATACCTCTCCTGGGCATATACCCAAAAGATGCCCCAACATATAACAAAGACACATGCTCCACTATGTTCATAGCAACCTTATTTATAATAGCCAGAAGCTGGAAAGAACCCAGATGCCCTTCAACAGAGGAATGGATACAAAAGTTGTGGTACACAATGGAGTACTACTCAGCTATTAAAAACAATGACTTCATGAAATTCATAGGCAAATGAAGCTATACAATATCACTCTGAGTGAGGTAACCAATCACAAAAAAACCCACACATATTATGCACTCACTGATAAGTGAATATTAACCCAAAAGCTCGAATTACCCAAGATACAAGCCACAGACCACATAAAACTCCAGAAGACAGACAACCAAAGTGGGGATGCTTCAGTCCTTCTTAAAGTGGGAAACAAAAATATTCACAGGAGGAGATATGGAGACAAAGTGTGGAATACAGACTGAATGAATAGCCATTCAAGTCCTGACACCCTGGAGATCCAGCCCATTTATGTATAGCCACAAATAATAGACATTATTAATGAAGCCAAAGAGTGCATACTGATATTACTGTCTCCTAAGAGATTCAGCCAGAGTGTGACAAACACAGAGGTGAATGCTAGCAGCAAACCATTGAACTGAGAATGGTGTCCCCATTGGAGGAGTTAGACAAGGGATTGAAGGAGCTGAAGGGGCTTGAAACTCCATAAGAACAACAATAGCAACCAACCAGAGCTCCAAGGGACTAAACCCTACCCAAAGACGATACATGGACAGACCCCTTGCTCTAGCTGCATATGTAGCAGGGGATGGCCTTGTTGGGCACCAATGGGAGGAGAAGCCCTTTGTCCTGCCAAGGCTGGATTCCCCCAGTGTAGGGGAATGTTGGCGTAGGGAGGTGGGAAGGGGTTTATTTGGGCAGGGGGAATGCCCTTATAGAAGTAGGGAGAGGGAAATGGAATACAGATCTTATGGTCAAGAATCTAGAGAGAGAACATCATTTTAAATGTAAATTTAAAAATCCCAAATAAATAAATAAATAAAATAGAACAGTAGAAAAATATGGATAGGCAATATTATTAAATTTATAGTTTATTTAATGCCGACCATCTATCAAGTTTACTGATGCATAGTTTGCATACACTTTCTCATTTTTCAGAAGCAAGTAGGTTAATATTTGGTGGGATTCAGATAGCCTCTGGCTCTTAGGTTTTTTATTTTTGAAATGTGGGAGTCAAAATCTGCGGTGAACTATTATGTTTAGAAAGGAGTCAATGACGGGTGGGGATTTAGCTCAGTGGTAGAGCGCTTGCCTAGCAAGCGCAAGGCCCTGGGTTCGGTCCCCAGCCCCGAAAAAAAGAAAGAAAAAAAAGAAAGAAAGAAAGAAAGGAGTCAATGCGAAGACCTCATAGTGTAATTTGAGCCCAACAATGCAACTCTTTACCTCCTCCCCCATGCCTATTTTACCTTCTAGGTCAGAAACTGGACAATGGCAGTTTTGCTATTGTTCTTCTCTCTGTCTCATTGCTACAGGGGTGAGTAGGTTAAAATCTATAGTCAAAAATTAGATCGTGATGTAAAACAAAAGGCTAAAGAAGCTGATTTAGTTCATGAAGTACTCTGTCTTCAACCTCTCTGTTGAATGAGTGAGATGTAGAAAGTTATGACTTCTAGGCTTTAGAGCACTTCCCTCTGTGTACTCTTCAGCACATGTCAGTGGTACTATCACTCTTAGAGAAAACTGCATCAGAAATTCTGTATGATTCATCCAAAAGTAGATAGATATATAGATAGATAGATAGATAGATAGATAGATAGATAGATAGATAGATAGATAGATGTGTGTGTGTGTGTGTGTGTGTTTATGTGTGTGTATGTGTGTGTGTACAAACTACTTAACAAAGCTATGCTACTATATGGACATCGAAAAGTTATAGTGTTCAAACATGGTAATGTTGAGTTCAGACAGACAAAAACAAAAGCAGCAATGAACATATGTGTATTTAATTGAAATCAGGAGAGGCAGCACAGTGAGTGGATATGCCTTCTTGTCAAGGAGAATCAGGCATGTCATGTTTGGTGTGATTGGACATTTCTGGAGCCAAATGCAGCAACCCAGGGGGAATTCATTCCCTCATATTAAAGGTTACTTAAAACTGTAGGCTTGGGGTTTACCACCCATGGGGTTCCAAATAATGACTCTAATACTTAACTATTTATGAACAAATGCCTATGGTACAATCTTTGGCTCATTCCCAACTAACTTGTAACTTATATAACACATTTATTCTACATATGCCACATTCTATGTATGCCTCTCCTCATTTTCACATATCTGCCTTCCTCAGAGTTTGGGCAAATCTTGACTCTTTCCCAGAATCCTATCTTTCTCTCTGCCAGATGTCTCATCTTCTACTTCCTGCCTCAGCTAATAGGCCATCAGCTTTTTATTGACAGATGACAGAGATTCTGTTTACATGAAACATTTCAAAACAACTGAGAAAATTGATATATTCTATTTTGTCCTTCTTTGGTTATTCTTCTTTTAAATGTGATTAAAAGAATGGCATAGCACAAAGTGGCCATTCTAAATTTTAGTCATAAAAAAAAGCTGTTACCTCCTTTGATCTCATCAACTCTTTTCATAATCTGGAACTGTCTTAGTCAGTGTTCTATTGCTATAAAAAGACCATGAACATTTCAGCACGTATAAAGAAAACATTTAATTGGGGCTGCCTTACAGCTTCAGAGATTTTGCCCATTATTGCAATGGGGTAGCATACAGACATACATGGTACATACATGGAATTATGTTAGGAATCTACATCTAGATCAATAGACAGGAAGAAGAGAGGGACACAGGCCTTAGCCGGACCTCCTTAAACCTCAAAACCCAGCCCTCAGGGACACATTTCCTTCAAGGCCACCATAACTAATCCTTTTAAGTAGTGCTACTCCCTGTGAATCTGTGGGGGCCATTCTAATTCAAAGTTCCACAGGCACAAAGTACGGTACAAGTTCTGTCTTCCCAATTTCTTTAGTGCTTTGCTTCAGTTTTCAAACTCACACTATGTGTCCTTTAAGCCAAGGAAAACCTAGGTGGCAAGTGTTTAAGTGCCAGGAACCAATCAAGGAGCAGACTAGCAGGTGATTTGGCTGAGATGGGTCTGCCATAGAATAAAATCTATGACAGATTTGTTCTTTAGGCAAGGCTGAGGATAATTTCATTGAATAAAAGATTCCTGCTATTAATATGATTTTCTTGTTACTATTAAATATATAAAACAATCACTAGGTGTTAGGTAGTTCTTTTGAGTAGATTTATGCAGAATAACAGAGATGTACTGTCTTGTAGTAGTGCCATATAGACAAATAAGTGACATTTTAATTCTAAATGATGAACCTGTAAGAATTCCTAAAATTATATTAGTAATTATTATGCTATTTTACAATAGGACTGCTATGAAATCCTTTCTGATAATCTAAGAAGGTCATAAAAAGAGAACTAATGATATATTATAGGTGCAAAATGTTGACTGGGTTTAGCTATACAAAATGTCCCTGATAACTTAGTCACAAAAGTTATGGTTTTTAACTCTCCAAGAACCTGTAAAGCTGGTGACAGATGATGGATGCTAATTAACCAGATAATTACTGCTAATAAATATGCATGTAAACATTCTCTGCTGTAAACTTCTTATTCAAGTTATGAATTGAATTTATGTGTAAACTTGTGGTGAACTTTTTACCATGTGATCATGTATTCTGAAAGATGTTAAAGTATTGAGGACACAAAGATAAAGCTAGAATCAAGAAAGAACTTTTTAGACAGAGCTCAAGAACTTACAAGTAAAGGCATAGCATTGGGAGTAATGGCGTTAGGAATCTATTCATAAAGAACTTTTTAGAAAGAACTTTTTGGAGGAGAACTTTTATAGAAACTTTTTTGATAACTAAGAATAAAAAAGAAAAGAAATAAAGTCTAAAATCACTTTTCAAAGTGTTTTTTTTTTTTCTGTGACTTCAATTTGCAGTCTGGGACTTGGAGCCTCAGTTCCTATAGAAATAGAACAAAGGCTACTTTACTTAATCCTCTGTTGTTTTATGATGAGGTGCTAAACTCAGGAGGCAGGTCAGCTACTGAAGTAGAGTTACTTAGACTTAAGATAGGTAAAGGTCCATCAATTTGCCTTAGAATTTCATGAAGTAATAATAGTGATATCAGTCACAAAAGAGCACACATGGTATGTACTCACTGATAAGTGGATATTAGCTCAAAAGCTCAGAATACCTAAGATACAATTTATACATCACATGAAACCTAAGGTAAAGGAAGACCCAAGTGTGGATATTTCAGTCCTTCTTAAAAGGGGGAACAAAATACTCACAGAAAGAAAAATAATGATGAAGCGTGGAGCACAGACTGAAGGAAAGGTCATCCAGAGACTGTCCCACCTAGGGATCCAGCTCATATACAGTCACCAAACTCAGACACTATTGTGGATGCCAATAAGTGCTTATTGACAGGGACTTGATATAGCTGTCTCCTGAGAGGATCTGCCAGAGCCTCACAAATACAGAGGTGGATGCTCACAGCCAACCACTGGACTGAAAAGGAGGTCCTCAGTAGAGGAGTTAGTGAAAGAACTGAAGGAACTGAAGGGGTTTGCAACCTTATAGGAAGAACAATAATACCAGGGAGAGACACTTCCTGCTGCCCCTGAGCTTCCAGGGATTAAACCACCAACCAAAGAGTGACCCATGGCTCCAGCAGCATATGTAGCAGAGGATGGCCTTATTGGGCATCAGTGAGAGGAGAGGTCCTTGGTTCTATTATTGCTGGATGCTCCTGTATAGGAGAATGCCAGGATGTGGAGGCATGAGTGTGCATGTGTGGGGGAGCACTCTCATAGAAGAAGGGGAAGTTGGGATAGAATATGGGGTTTCCAGAGAGGGAACCTGGAAAGGGGATAACATTTGAAATGTAAATAAATATCCAAAATAAGATAAGATAGGTAAAGGTTTTATTATTACATACCAACCCTAAATATTTCCTAAGACCAAGTCTTACACCCACTGACACTCCTCCTCCTCTGCTGCCTCAAGAAGAGCCAACAAGAAACAAGAACCACCCAGAATTTAACGGTCCTCAAAGTCACCAGGAAAGGAGGCTTCTGTGTCTTACTCAGGGTTCTACTGTGAGAGATATTATCCAATGATTCTGATAAGTCTGGAATACAACTCAACTTAGCTAAAACTCTAAACTCCTGCTTAATCACTACTCTTTCTATTTTTACCCCATAAATGTACCACCAATCAAATATGTGCTTGTAAATCTCTTAATATCTTACTACCCTTTGTAAATGCTTCTTTGTAAATTTTATGTCATATACTCCAAGCCCACTCATCTCCCCCATTCCTCTAGATCTGCCCTGTACCCCTACATTCTCCTCACTAAAAAAATAAAAAAATAAATAAAAAATAAAAACAACAAAATAATAAAATTAAAATTTTTATTAAAGTCCATGGTATGTCAGTGTGCCACACAGTTTATTCAGTAGTATACCCTGTAACTTTAATTTTTTCAAAGTCTACTTTATATGCTTTAACTTTCCTTCTAGCTCACCACCCATCTAAGGTAGTGGAAAATAAAGGATATAGGGAAAATTGACCTGTTTAGAAATGGTTTGTTGGAGCAAATTCCATCTATGTTGTCAGAAATCCAGCAATTCAATTAATAGATAAACAAGCCAAGCAAGCCATCTCCTGTCACTTCCCATTGAATCCTTTTTATACCATTCCAAACGTCATCTATCCTCCACAGGTCTTGGCCCAACGTGGCCATCTGTCACAGCTGACATCACTCTATCAATCAGCCAGAGTTCGAGAAAGTGTCAAAATGTTGTAGCACATGAGCAGAAGTGTTTTGGTGTGTTTCTCTCTGTGAAGTCCCAACAAATGGAGCTCAACTATGCAATATAAGGCAAACCAATACAAATGCATCTTGAGCACAGAATCTTTCATCATGTGTCCTTTCACACACTTGCTTTAACAGAACATCCTTTCTCTTGTGTCTACTTCAGCAAAATCTTCATTCATGCATTTGCCCCACCAAAGCACCATCCAACACAAGTGACTTTCCAAAGAACCCTTAAGTGTCCACTTTGATTCCCTTTTGCCCAAACAGCTTTATTTGCAACTGTTAATTGAATTGAGTTATTGATATGGTTCAAGCACTCTGGCTTCTACTAACCTATCAATACTGGATCCTCACCTGTAGATCTCTGATATCCTTCCATTACACTGTGTCATGAAGATATTGATATTTTGGTTCTCTTGCAGTTCATAGATGGTGTAGATGTCAGGGTGGGCCAATTCAAAACCCTATGTCTGGGCCTTCTAGGTAGTGGCAGTCATGTTTAGCCCACCAGCTCTCGTGTACTCACTACTGACAGGCTGCTCTCCAGTACTCCCTGAATAAGGGAAGGGCCAACTTTCCAGCTCTCCCACCCTCCACTGCTACACAAGTGATATTCTGCAGCTAGTGAAATGTGGGGCTAGCTCTCCTGTACCACCCAAGCAAGGGGTAAGACCAGGTCTCCCTTTCTGCCCAGGTTAGTAGACTAGAGCAGCTCTCCCATCTGCCATTTTTATGTTGTCTCATCAAAACTGTTAGCTAAGGTCACTCTTTGATCTTCTTTTATCCCCTTATAAGCCATCATATACTGCGTTACAATTCTTGTAGTCTATGACAAATGTAAGCTGTTGGTCTTGCATTTTATACATATTTAATGAAAAATGTTAGAAAACAATAAAAACTATCTTTTTTAAAGTCTAAAATCCATGTACAATCAAGGGATATAAAATATTAAATTACTTTTAGATTTATATAACAAATGGCTTCAAACATCATTTATTATTTTATGTCTCTTTAAGCTTCACACTTTCTAGTAATTGCCATAAAATATTTGGAGTTAGGGCCATTGTTCTTCTTTGCACCTTGACATTTCTTTTTTTTTTCCAAAATCATTTTCTTTCTTAGTGGGTAGAGTAATACCTTGCCTCTAAGAAACACTTAAAATCTGTCCAATTAAATTGAAGGGATTTTCTTTAGCCTGGAAATTATATAACAAAGCTTTGAAGAAAAGAACTTGAAGCTATTGAAACAGTATAGGACAGAGAAAACAATGATAGATTATAAAGAATGAACAAATACTGGACAGACAAAAATCAAAATCTAATGAGATTTGCTGAAGGGTTAAATATAAGATATGGGAAAAGGAAGTATAAATGACATTAGAATTTCTCTGAGCTTTTCTGATTTCCAGACTCAAAAGTATTTGGTGATATATCCCATGTGATTAGACAGTTGTTTTGTTTTTATTTTTCTGTACAATGACTGAAGGCTCACCTAGTCTGAGCACTTAATTACTTTTGGCTCCATCACCACAGAGACCAACCAGGTTACAGTAGCTACTTTGCCAAAGGATAAGTGAACTCATAGGACTCATGGTAAATAAGTAATGGAGGAGGAGAAAGAAGTGAGGACAGATAAAGGACAGGGAAGTAAGTTGTTGTTAAAGAACTGATATTTAAGATTGATTATTATACCAAATTAACATGGGCTGACATATTGAAGTTTTCTAAGTTTCATTAGAAATAGTGTTCTGCTCTAATGATACCCAGAAAAATCATTAAACCTGCACTATGTTCAAACACACACACACACACGCACACACATGAACTTGCAAGGTTCTTACACATGCTGTCACAACTCCTCTGATTTCACATGTACACTGCACTGTATTGATCAAAGAAATTAGTTTCCTTGACATTTTCAGCCACCTCTGGCCTTTGCAATCTTTCTACCATTTTCATGAAGTCCGCTGAGCCTTGGAAGAAAATATGCCATATGTACATCCTATTTAGAGTTGATCCTCTTATTCTCTGCATGCTAACAACTTGAAGGTGTCTGTGATTATTTCCATTTATTGCAACAACATTTTATGATTAGGGCTGAGAGATGTGCTAATATATGGACATAGCAACAAATAATTGGAAGTCATTTTACTGCTATGTCCATTTAATGGAATAATATTATTCAGTTTAATCCATGACATATTTAGTTACATGCTTTGGTTCTATTAATAGTGCTAAGTATAGGTTCAATCGGATGCATTTCTCTAAGCAGTCATCAATGTAGGGATCACAACTATGTGAGACTGATAAGTATTTTTCTCCTATAGTAGTATACATAGCCACCTTCCAGCACTACAAAAGCTATCTGGTATGGATCCAGTGGAGTAGCAGCTTGATTTCACCATGTTGTGGAACTAAGTATGTGATAACTATGGCAATAGAAGCTACCATCAAGATCTGAATAACATCCAAGAGTATTAGAAATAACCTGAAATTTTTGGAAGTCTATGGTATTCATTGTCCAACAATCAAATGGAGATAACCCATTTCTGGTACTGGAGTTTTTATTACTAACATTAAGCTTCTTGTTGTGGCATTTTTCCAACATTGTAGGGTAACTTCATTAGTACTTTTTTGATATACTTATATATTTTAGAAAAATTATATAGTGGTAGGCTTTCATATGGCTTTGTCAACATCCTTAATACTAGCTATCCCTTCCTGTATAATCATCTCCACTCTGTATTGCCCTTCTAGTACCCACTCTAGTTAAACCATTACTATTATATTATTTTCTTTAATGCTTTATAAAATTGTGGTCTACCTTGAAAGCCACTTCACTCATGGACATTCTCGAAATTTGAAACTTCTCTGGGCATGTTCCTAAAAAGTCAGAGACTTCATCCTCATATGAGGAAAAAAGACTGTACCATCTGTCTTTTTGTGTCTGAGTTACTCACTCAGAATGTGATATTACTTGATTGTCTTTAAGTCTTGGTCACTCTGACTAGGGTAAGGTGAAATCTCAATGTGGTTTTAATTTGCACTTTCCTTATAGATCTCGAACATGAAATTAAAAATTCTCAGATATTTACATTTCACATTTTGAGAACTCTGTATAAATTTATAATGCTTTTTTGAATTAGGATTTCCTTTTTTGATGTTTGGGCTTTTTAAAAAAAATTATATGTGCTAAATACTAACCCTCTGTCAGATATATAGATATTATAGGATTTCTTTTCTTTTTTTTTCCTGTTCTGTATTCTACGTCTTCATTTGACTCATGCTGTTCTTTGTATAGAAGCATTTAAGATTCGTCTGATCCTATTTCTCAATTATTGGTGTTAATGCCTCTGCTCATAATGTCCTCTTCAGATATATATTTTCTATTCCTATAAATTCAAATATATTTCTAACATTTTTCATTGTAATATTCAGCTTATTTCTAATAATGTCAAGATCCTAGATCTGAAGTTGAGGTTTGGTTTTATGAGAGATAGGGTTTTAGTTTCAGTCTTCTTCAGGCAGCTATCCAGTTTAAGCAGCACCATTTATTGAAGCTGTCTTTTATCTAGTGATTAGTTTTGGTTACCTTGTCAAAAATCAGGTGGTTATAGGTATGTGGACTTATATCCAGATCATCAATTCTATTCCATTGATAAATGAGTAGGACTTTATGTCAGTTTTATGCTGCTTTCATCATCATTATCGCCATCATCATCACCATCGCCACTGCCACTGCTACTGCCACGGCCACTGCCACCGCCACCACCACCACCACCACCACCACCACCACTACCATTGTAACTCTGGAGTGTAATATTAAACCAGGTTTGACAATACTTCCAGGAGCATTTCGGATATTGAGAATAATTTTGGCTGTAATTTTTATGTTCCTCCAAAAGAAATTTAGTATTGTTTTATTCAGTTTCTTTGAAAAACTGTGTTGATATTTAAATGAGGATTACACAGAGTGTGTAGATTAGTTTGAAGAGTGTTGATTCATCAATTCATGATGATGGAAGCTCTTTTTATCTTTTGCTATATCTTCTTCAATTTCTTTCTTCAGAGTCTTAAAACTTTATTTATGCATCTCATTGTATTATATTTCTTTGACAATTCTTTTAGGATACTGTGAACAGAACTGTTTTCTGGCTTTTCTTCTCTCTCTCTCTCTCTATATATATATATATATATATATATATATATATATATATATATATAGTCATTGGCACTTAAGAACAGCAATGGCTTTCATTTGTTAATTTTGTATCCTACTACATGGTTGACTATATTTATTAGCTGTGGGGGTTTTCTAATGGATTGCTTAGAGTCATTTACATATAGAATTATATCATCTGAAAGTGGTAGTAGTTGGACTTCTTTTTATTTTTTCTGTTTTTTCCTTTTTCATTTTTATTGTTGCTCTAGTTAAGTTTTGATTATTTTTATCTTCAGCATGACTCTGTCTGTTGGCTCTTTTATATTCTTTACTTTTTTGTTTTACTAATAATAGAATTTTTCACATGCTCTATCCTGATTATGATCTTCTTTCCTCTAGTGATTCCAATTTCTCCCTATATCCCTTAATGTCTGCATCTAACCCTTTTCTGTATATCATTATAAAACAAACAGGCTTCTAAGGGATAATACTAAAAATGCATTAAAATGAAATATAGTGAGATAAAACACAGCAGAATAGGACAAAATAAACAAACAAAGAACCCAAGAAGTGAATGGAGACTTATTTGTTTCCATGCTCAAAAATCACACACACACACACACACACACACACACACACACAAACTCATTAAACTGGCACCCATAAAGCTTATACAATACACTATATATATATATATATATGTGTGTGTGTGTGTGTGTGTGTGTGTGTGTGTGTGTGTAATAAGTAGGTATAAATGCTCATTATATATACAAAAAGGATCTGTACTGTAAAAAGAAGAAATACATATAATATATATAATTGATATATAGTATATATTAAAATAAAAATAATAACATTTTTAAAAATGGAAAGTCTCTGACATGACATTTTGGGACAAGAAACCTCTAAAATGCCTTGAGATTGTATTCTGTTGGTCGTCTACTGATGTCCATGCAGGATAATCTTAAAAATACTTTGTTTCCCCAGTTAGATTCCTAGGAGAAAACCAAATTATCATTTGCAAGTAGTTTTCAATTGCTAATTGCTTCTCAGTCAGGAATGTAACATGTGTCCACTTTCAGCTCTGGGACCCATCTGCTGCAGACCCATGCAGGCCATGTACATGCATCCTCAGTCTCTGTCAGTTCACATGTGTTTCAGTAATATTGACTTTAGAGGAACCTGTATTTTTGGAATCAAGCATTTCCTCTGTCTCTAACAATTTTTCCATCTCTTTCCACAGGTTTCCTCAGCCCTGAGCAGAGGGATTCTATGTACATATTCAGTTTAGGGTGAATGTTCCAGGGTCTCTTTCACTCTGCATAATTTCCTAGCTATGGGTCTCTGTTCTCATTTGCAGCAAAAGGAGTTCTCTGATGATGGTTAGATAAGCAATTGATCTATGATTACAGCAGAGTATCATTAGGAGTCATTTTATTGAGGAGTGGGGGTGTTGTTTGCTTGTTTGTAGGATATCAGGATTTGGTTTCATCCTAGGTCACTTGGTCATCTAGTTTCAGGTTCTTAGCCCAAGAAGTGTTTGTTATAGGTTCCATCTTATGAAATGAGACTTCAGTCGAATCAGATTTTTGTTGGTTATTCTCACAGATTTATGCCACTATGGAACTAGATATCAAATTTATTAAGTGTTGATCTTAGTGCTTATGCTATTGGTATTCTGTTCAGAAAGTATTTTCCTGTACCAGGGAGTTGAATACTATTCCCAACTTCCTCTTCTATGAAGTCTTTGATCCATTCGAAGTTGAGTTTTGGGTAGGATAATGACTACAGACTTACTTAGATTCTTGTTCATGAAGTTTTGAAGTATGTTCTTCACAATATGTTGAAGATACCGTCTATTCATACACACACACACACACTATATATATATATATATATATATATATATATAGAGAGAGAGAGAGAGAGAGAGAGAGATGGGTTCCTTATAAAAAATCAGGTGTCCATAGATTTGTGTAGGAATCGTCATTTAATTTCTATTAATCAACATGTCTGCCATTGTGCCAATGCCATGCTGTTTTCACTATAGCTCTATAGTAAACTAAGGTCTCTGTAGAAATAGGGGATGGTGATATCTTAGCAGTTGTTTTTAGTTCTTTTGGTTTTCTTGTGTTTCTTTATGAAGCTTCAATTTGTTATTTCAAGGTATGTGAAGAATTGTGTTGGAACTTCTATGGAGATTGCATTGAAGTTCTAGCTCCTTTTAGTAGGAAAGCCATTTTCGATGTATTTATCCTACCAATCCGTGACCATAAGGGTTCTTTTCAACTTCTGATATCTTCTTCAATTTTTTTCTTCAAAAGCCTTAATGGTTTTGGTCATACACTTCTTTTGGTGTTTGATTAGAATTATTCCAAGATATTTTGTTACTTGATTTTATTGTTGAAGATTCTGTTTCCTTGATTTCTTTCTCAGCCTGTTTGCCATTTATATATAGGAGGGCTACTGATTTTTGTGAGTTAATATTTATCCAGCTCCTTTGATAGAAGAGTATTTTTCCAGTGAAAATTTCAGGATCATTAATGCATACTATTGTATCATCCACAAATAAAGATATTTTGACTTCTTCCTTTGCAATTTGGATCTCTGTGATCTCCTTATTGCTTATTAATAGTTGCCTTATTGCTCTAGCTAAGACTCTACATACTATATTGAATAGATTAATTGGAATTCCCTCTTATTCTTTTAGTTAATTTGAATAAAAGTTTGTCAATCTCACTGATTTTTCTCAGAGAACCAACTCTTAATTTGGCCATTTATTTACAGTGCTTTGTTGTTCCATGCCATGGAAAAGCCCCAACAGTTGACAGACTTGCATAGAGATAAAAAGGAGTTAGAGAAGGAGGTATGGTGATCAAGGAAATCTGGAAGCTCTGACTTACTAGCAATCAGAGTATTTCCTTTTTTAAATCCTCCTTTCCTTTTTCTTTTTTCTTCTCTTTTATTGTATTCACTTGGAATAACAAAACCCTGGATAGCAAAATCTATTCTCAACAATAAAGAAATTTCTAGGGAAATCACCATCCCAAAACGCAAGCTGTATTACAGAGCAATTGTGATTTAAAACTGTATGGAATTGGTAGAGAGACAGGAAGGAATATCAATGGAATAGAATTGAAGACCAAGAACTGAACCCACACACCTATAGTCACTTCGTCTTTGACAAAGGAGCGAAAACTATACAGTGCAAAAAAGAGAATTTTCAACAAATGGTGATGGTTCAACTAATGGTCAGCATGTAGAAGAGTGCAAAATGACCCATTCTTATCACCCTGTACAAATGTTAAGTCCAAATGGATCAAAGAACTCCACATCAAACCATATACACTGAAACTAATAGAAGAGGAAGTAAGGAAGCGTCTTGGACACATGGATCAACAATAGACAAATAAATGGGACCTCATAAAATTGCAAAGCTTCTGTAAGGCAAAGGACACTATCAATAGGACAAAACAGCAACTAACAGATAGGGAAAAAATCTTTACCAATCCTACACCTGATAGAGGGCTAATATATATAGAACTCAAGAAGTTAGTCTGAAGAGAATCAAATGATCCTATTAAAATTGGGGTACAGAGCTAAACGAAGAATTCTTAACTGAGGAATATCAAATGGCTGAGAAGCACCCAAAGAAATGTTCAACATCCTTAGTCATCAGGGAAATACAAATCAAAACAACTCTGAAATTCCACCTCACACCAGTCAGCATGGCTAAGATCAAAAACTTTCAGGTGACAACAGATGATGGTAAGGATGTAGAGAAAGAGGAACACTCCTCCGTTGCTGGTGGGATTGCAGCACTCTGTACCAGTTTGTACAACCACTCTGGACATCAAAAATGGTTCCTCAAAAAATTGGGCATAGTGCTACCTGAGGATCCAGCTATAATACAGATCATGTGGTACATTTACACAATGAAGTACTGTTCAGCTATTAAAAACTTTGACTTCATGAAATTCTTAGGCACATGGATGGAGCTAGAAAATATCATCCTAAGTGAGGTAACCCAATCACAAAAGAAGACACATGCTATGTACTCAGTGATAAGTGGATATTAGCCCAAAAACTCAGAATACCCCAGATAAAATTTACAGACCACATGAAGCTCAAAAAAGAAGGAAGACCAAAGTGTGGATGCTTTAGTCCTTCTTAGAAGGGGGAACAAAATACTCACAGAAGGAAATACAGAGACAAAGTATAGAGCAGAAACTCAAGGAAATGGCATCTAGAGACTGTCCTACCTGAGAATATATCCCATATACAGACACCCAACCCAGATACTTTTGCAGATACCAAGAAGTGCATGCTGATAGGAGTCTGATATAGCTGTCTCCTTAGAAGCTCTGGCAGAGCCTGGCAAATACAGAGGCAGATGCTCACAGTCTATCACTGGACTTAGAATAGGGTCTCTAGTGTAGGAGTTAGAAAAAGGACTGACAAAGCTGAAGGGGTTTGCAACCCCATAGAAAGAACAACAATATCAACCAACAAGACACCTCAGAGCTCCCAGGGACTAAACCACCAACCAAAGAGTATACATGGAGCAACCCATGGCTCCAGCAGCATGTATAGCATAGAATAGCCTTATTGGACATCAGTGGGTGGAGAGGCCCTTGATCCTGTGAAAGATTGAAGCCCCAGTGTAGGGGAATGCCAGAGTAGGGAAGTGGGAGGGAGTGGGTGGGTGGGTGGGGTAGCACCCTAATAGAAGAAGGGGGAGGAGAGATGGGATAGGTGGTTGCCGGAGGGAAAACCCAGAAAGGGGATAACATTTAAAATAAAGAAAACATCCAATAAAAGAGTGCTTTTTTATTTATACTGGTTTCATAGAATAAAGACAAAGGTGGAATAGAGACTAAGTGAATGGACAATCAATGACTGGTCCAATTTGAGATGCATCACATGGGCAAGAAACACTCCCTGACACTATTAATCAGACTCGGTCACGCTTGCAGACAGGAACCTAGCATAACTGTCCCCTGAGAGGCTCCACCCATCAGCTGACCATAACAAATGTAGAGACCCACAGCCAAATATTAGATGGAGCTGGGGAGCTGAAAGAGTTGGGAGAAGGATTGAGGAACCAGGAGGAAAGGGGACCAACATATTCAACTAACCTGGACCCATTGTTTATGTTTGATTTTTCACATGTCCAGGTTTACAAGTTCAGTCACAATTAGAGAGTACAAATAGAACATATTTTTTATTATTATCAGCCATATAACTACAATTTAAAGAATCTAAATAATGGCTCTGCTAAAGCAAACAAATTTCTATATGACAATCTGATTTGAGGCTGACAGTTTTTGCAGTTTTAAAGCACTCCAGGCAAACACTAAATATCTGAACTAGTCCTTTTTATGAATAACAAATACTAATATCTAATCCCCTTTACTCATATACTTTCATATCTATGTTATTAAGTAGGAATAATAATAAAGTTATTGTCGTCCATCTATCTTATTTGCTGAGTTCTATTCCTCCATTCCTCTATTACCCTGCATGGTCTCCTATTTTTAAGCTACATTTTAAAAGAATTCCAAGCATATTGTAAAAAGAAGTCTTGAATCTGCTACCAATTCTCTGGGCCAGTTGGTGTTTGTCAACTCTCTCTACGTTTACCCTGTTCCAATTTTACCCCTTGAGATTGGATGGATCCTTCAAAAAAGTTCCTGGAGTCATGGCCTCCTAAAGAAATTCCTAGCATCTTTGTGCTTATCATAACTCCAGGGCATAAGGAAGACAGACTTCCAAATAGAGCCAGAGAAAGTTATTTCCCTAAAAGCAGAAGAGATAGTAAATTTAGTACTTTCCTAAAAAGACTCTGACAATTTTCTCAGGAAAAGACATAAAATGAATCATAATGCAGAAAGTCCCCAAGAATGTAACACACAGAGATAAAAACCTAAAAGTGAGGGATAGAATAACAGTGACTGCAGCATTAACTGTGACAAACAGCCGAGCTGACTTCATGAATTCACCCTTTCCAGTGGGTATGGCTATGCCAGTTTCTATCTCATTGAGCTCAGCCCTGTGCTTAATTATTTCTTACTGTACACTTCTTTTGGGTGTGATTTCTTTTATTCTAGAGCACAGGTTCCCAACCTATGGGTCACTAACCCTTTGGTGGTCACTTATCAAAATATCAGGTATCCTCCATGTCATATATTTGTATTCTAATTTATAACATCAGCAAGATTACAGTTATGAAGATGCCACAAAATAACTTTACAGCTGGAAGTCACCACAACACAAGGAGCTGTATTAAAGTGTTGCAGCATTAGGAAGTTTGAGAATCAGTGTTATAGAGTCAGGTATGATGTTAATTTACTAGTATATATTTTATTCAATTTTTTATGAAGACACTTAGGAATTTTCCTCTTAGAATGGTCTTCATTGCCTTCCATATGGTTGAGTATGCTGTGTATTCATTTCCATTCAGTTCTAGAAAGTCCTTAATTTCTTAATATCTGTCTGTATTGACCCATTTTTCATTTAGTAGTGAGTTAGTTTCCATTAGTTTGTAAACCCTTTTGTTGCTTCTGTTGCTGTTGATATCCAGCTTTAATCCATGGTGGTCAGATAAGATACAGGGTATTATTTTGATTTTCTGGTATGATTCTTGCTTTGTGTCCAAGAACGTGGTTAATTTTGAAGAAAGTTTTATGAGGTGCTAAAAGGAAGGTATATTCTTTGTGTTTGGGTGAAGTGTTCTGTAAACATCTGTTAGGTCTGTTTGACTTGTATCTTCAGTTAACGCTAGCATTTCTGAATGACCTGTCTGTTAAAGAGAGTAAGGTATAAAACCATCTCACTATTACTGTGTGAGAGTCAATATGTGGTTTAATTTGTAGTAGTCTCTTTTATATGAACTTTGATGTCTGAGTGTCTGGTACACAAATCCTAATATTTGCAAAGTTATTTTGGTAGATTTCCCATTGTCTGTATATAGTGCCCTTCCTCACTTCTGATTAGTTTTGGTTTTAAGTCTCTTTTGTCAGAAATTAAAATGACTATGCCAGATTTCTTCTTGGGTCCATTTGTTTGAATTTTTCCATCCTTTTAGCAGAGGTAATGTCTACCTTTTATTTAAGGTATTCTACTTGGAGGAAGCAAAAGGATGAATTCTGTTTTTTAATCCATTTTGTTGTTCTATATTATTATATACATCGCTGAGGTAAATCTGGCCTTATAATTATAGATAATATTATGATATGCTCTTGAATTGCAAATAATTTGTTGATATATTTTGCATTTATGCTCATTAGAAACTGGCCAATAATATCATTTTTATTGGAACTTGTCTGTTTTGGGTATTACTGGTTTCATAAAAGAATTGCAAAGTTTTCTTTTCTTTTCCATTTTATAGGATAATTTGATAATCATATTGGTATTAGACCTTCTCTGTATGTCACATAGAACTGGGTAATGTTTCCATCTGGTCCTGGGCTTTCATTTAGTTAAGTTTTAAAAAATTGCTCTGTCTCACTGGTTGTCAAGGACACTTTAAATTATTTAATACATTTTGATTTAATTTTGATATGTCATATATATCTAGAAATTCATACATGTCTTTTAGATTTTCCAGGTCAGTGAAGTATAGATTTTTTTCAATATTTATTTACTCTTAAAATTTCCTATATTTATAGAAGGTGTTTTGATCATCTTCACCCACGACTAACTTCTTCCACTTCTCTCTAGTGCCCTCCACCACATCTCACTGCTATATTCATGTCTCCTTTTCTTCTTATATTTTTGGGGCCTCCTTTTAAAAATTATTGTTAGAAATGTAAACAGACATCTATATGTAATAATCAATGAACCTCACACTGTTATCCAGAGTATTTGTACCAGTTTACAATCCCACCAACAATGGAGGAGTGTTCCTCTTTCTTCACATCCTCATCAGCATCTGTTGTCACCTGAGTTTTTGATCTTAGCCATTCTGACTGGTGTGAGGTGGAATCTCAGGGTTGTTTTCATTTGCTTTTCCCTGATGACTAAAGATGTTGAACATTTCTTTAGGTGCTTCTCAGCCATTCGATATTCCTCAGCTGTGAATTCTTTGTTTAGTTCTGTACCCTATTTCTAATAGGGTTATTTGGCTCTCTGGAGTCTAACTTCTTGAGTTCTTTGTATATTTTGGATATTAGTCTTTTATTGGATGTAGGATAGGTAAAGATCTTTTCCCAATCTGTTAGTTGCCATTTTGTCCTAATGACAGTGTCCTTTGCCTTACAGAAGCTTTGCAGTTTTATGAGGTCCCATTTGTTGATTCTTGATCTTAGAGCATAAGCAATTGGTGTTTTGTTCAGGAAATTTTCCCCAGTGCCTATGTGTTCAAGACTCTTACCCATTTTTTCTTCTATTACTTTGAGTGTACCTGGTTTTATGTGGAGGTCCTTGATCCACTTGGACTTAAGCTTTGTACAAGGTGATAAAAATGGGTCAATTTGCATTCTTCTACATGCTGACCTCCACTTGAACCAACATCATTGTTGAAAATGCTATCCTTTTTCCTGTTGGATGGTTTTAGCTCCTTTGTTAAATATCAAGTGACCATAGGTATGTGGGTTCATTTCTGGGTCTTCAATTCTATTCCACTGATCTATCTGCCTGTCTCTGTACCAATACCATACAGTTTTTATCACTATTGCTCTGTAATACTGCTTGAGGTCAGGGATGGTGATTCCCCCAGAAGTTCTTTTATTGTTGAGGATAATTCTCTGATATTCTGAGTTTTTGTTATTCCAAATGAATTTGCAAATTGCTCTTTCTAACTCTATGAAGAATTGAGTTGGAATTTTGATGGGTATTGCATTGAATCTATAGATTGATTACTATATTAATCCTGCCAATCCATGAGAATGGGAGGTCTTTCCATCTTCTGAGATCTTCTTCAATTTCTTTCTTCAAAGGCTTGAAGTTCTTGTCATACAGCTCTTGTACTTGCTTGATTAGAGTCACACTGAGGTATTTTATGTTATTTGATACTATTGTGAGGGTGTCATTTCCCTAGTTTATTTCTCAGCCTGTTTATCCTTTAAGTAGAGGAAGGCTACTGATTTGTTTGAGTTAATTTTATACCCATCCTCTTTGCTGAAGTTGTTCTATCATGGTATCTGCACCTATTGGTCAGGGAACATCATGTAAGAAAAAATGGAAAGATTACAAATAGACTACCAGAAAGTTTGCTTTGAAACAACCTATCATAGATTTGTTCTTTTTTTATTATTCCAGATTTACTTCATGCTCCATATACATATATAACATCTGCTTTTGCTTAGTGATACATTTTTTCTATTTCCTCTTCAAGATCTTATCTCTCTTCTGTCTAATCTAATCTGTTGCTGCTATTTTCCTTTAACTTTCTGAGCTTCTATTTCTAGTTTTATTCCATTTTTGCTTTTCTTCAGGGTTTCTATCTCTTTAATAAATTACATCTTAATATCTTGAATTATTTTTGATTATTTCATTCAACTGTTTGTGTTTTGGTTGGTTGGTTCTCATTCAAGCATTTGTTCATAACCTCTTTGAGTTCCTTCAGCATATTTAAAATTGTTGTTTTGAAATCATTGTGTTACACATTAGGTAAATTGCTTTTCCCACAAAATATTACTATTTGTAATATATTGTTAATTGGCTGACAAGACACATTTTTGGTTATTTATGTCATTTGTGTTTTCCTGAGTGGATCTAAGCATCTGGGATAAGGTTGTTTGTAATATTCCTTTGTCTGGCTACTGCCATTGCTAAGTGATTAATTAACATTTTTTTCAAACTTAAAAATTCTTACTATCAATCTTGAGAAATTTGTTAAGGGGTCACTGGGTTTTGCAAGTGGTCCTGGAACTCAAAGTTGCTGGTGTCAAATGGGCTGATGGGTGAAATGGTATCATATATATTGTTTTCTTTGTTGCTGTTATAAGTCACTTAATAACTTTTAATAAGTGATGCAATTTGTTAAGTCAAGGTCCTAGTTTCGTAAGAAAAATTTTTTTTACCTTTTGTTGTAATGTATATTTCATTCTTATTATAAATTGGATGTTCCTTTCAATGAAAGGGAACAGCCCCAGTGGACACATTTGCAACAAGGCATCTGCATCTAAAGATCATGAAACATCATGTAAGAAAAGATGGGAAGATTACAAATAGACTACCAGAAAGTCTACAATAAAACAATCTCTCCTTAGAAATGAATGCATCAACAAGAAAGGGACAATAGCTGTATTAATGGACGTGTTAGTTTTCAATGAGGAAATTTCTTGTGATCTTACCCTTAGGCAAAGAACTACAGGCAACTAATGAATGCTGGGTGTAGGAGAATTTACCCTTTCAAGGAGGAGCCCCCTTATTGGTTGTCCAGAGCAGAATGAGTGATCAGTCCTGAAACCATACACACACACACACACACACACACACACACACACACACACACACACACACACTCAAAATGCTATATAAACATGTAACCTGTGTGTTTGTGTGTGGGGGGGTGATGATGAATATAAGAGTGTGTGTGTGTGTGTGTGTGTGTGTGTGTGTGTGTGTGTGTGGTAAAATAAGAGGAAAAGAGACTATTGATCTTAGGAGGAGTGTTGTCAGGGATAAAAATAGAGTGTGGGGAGTCTGGAAGGATAAAGGAGAGACAGAAAGTGATTTAATTCTACCTCAATTAAAGTTATATTTTAAAATCAAAACAAAATAAGTAATAAAACAATTCAGTATACCCATGCATTTGTTTATTTATCAGAAAATGTACTTTCAAGACAGCCAGCAACTTTATTGTGTTCTAGTTAGAATAGTCAGAAGTTTGGACTTACATGTAATCCGTTTTTCCTCAATAATACAATGCACCATGATTCAAAGTATGATGATAAGTCACATGAAATCAAAGAAAGATCAACATAAGCACAGATTGCGGACATATCTTAGACTTGAGATTGTGAGTTTATTTTACTACATATAATTACTGGGAAGAAAGTAAATTCAGCTTCAAAGAATGAAGCCCTTTGGGGCAGCTGCATTATCTGAGTCGCTTAAGAACTGTCACATTCCACTCTATCTTTTATGCTAGTGGGAAGTGTCAACATCTTAACATTCCCTGAAGCCTATTTCACATTCTGCCTTTGAAGATCTAACTCTACACCCTCAACCATGGTTGATTCAGAAGTCAACAGTCTGGTGACTAAAATCCCTTTTGTTACTCAGTTCAGTTTCAGGTAAACTGGCAGATAATGAATTCAACAAGACTGATTCTTTGTCAGATCATTGTGCTTACTCTTCAGTGAACCAGAGGGGCATTTACATGAAGAAAACAAAATTATTTTAATTATATGGAATTTACAGTCCATTATCAAGTGACCATAGTGGAAAAGATTAATTTTATTCAGTGAAATTATTTAGGTGTAATCTATAATCATCCATTGTCAATACATTGCACATAAAGGCATTTTCTTATAAGCAATGCAAACATTGATTTTCTTCCTAAAATTCTTGGTTTCATGGACCTTTGATCTCTGTTCTTTAACTGAGGAACTGTTTCTGCATATTTCACTGAAACCCACTGCCCCATTTTCCTTCTAAAGATCCATAATTTTCTGGACGATAAGTGAAACTATGTTACAGGAATCTCAAACATCTAAGTTTCTACTTCAGAGTCTGGTAATTAACTTGACTTCTTGAAAACAAAGGATGACAATAAGGCTGCAAGTAGATAGATTTGGAATTCTCACTCTCAGTCTGTTCAATGGGTATACTTATATCTGTCACTGGGATGGGTGAGCTAATTTAGCAATTATCACACTTGACAACTTGAGTTCAACCTCTGGAGCCTATATTGTAAAAAGAAAGAACTTACTCTGGCTAGTTGTCCTTTAATCTTCACAAATGGACTATAACCTCGTAAGTATGTGCACAAAAACATGCATGCATACACACTGAGTAAATGTAAAAATGTTATTTATGCTAACAATGGTTCAATGCATATTAGCTTTTGTATATGGTAAGAATGAGGGGAAAAAAGATTGCAAGAAAGTTTGGGACAATAATCAGGCTTTAAATAGTCACTTCTTTAAGGTTTTCATTTGTCCTTATATTTCAGAGTAAGCATAACAATTAATACAATTTTTAGATTAGAGTAACTACCATGTCCTTTCAAAAGAAGTAGGCATTTATGATTGGTAACGTACTTCACTTGGTAAACAGCTTGCCTTGCATGAAAAAAACAAAGAAAATTAACAAAACCAAAACGCATTCTATCTTCAAATTCTAGTATCTCATAAATTGGTCATAGCAACATACACCTATATTGCCAATAATCCAGAGGTCAAGGATGGAAAGGTCAAGCCATCCTCAGCTATCTGAGTTTGAAGCCAGCCTGAGATAATAGGATGCTATCTCAAAATGAGATTCGGAAACCCAACTGAAAATAAGCAGGAAAGAACATAGGAGTCAGAAAGGATGGAGGACGCCAGGTAAACATGGCCCTTTGAAGCAAACAGGAGACCTCCAATGGGTCTGCATCAGGTCCTCTGTGTATACATTATGTTTGTTAGTTTAGTATTGTGTAGGACTCCTAACAGTGGAACAGGTATATCTCTGACTCTTATGCCTGCTCTTGGGCATCTTCCTCCTATTGGGTTGCCTTGCCCAAGCTCTATATGAGCTCTATATGTCTTACTGTACTTGCTTTGTCCAGTATGGGTGTTGTCTTTTGGAGGCATACTCTTTTCTTAAGAAAAAAGGCTAGGGAGTGGATCTGGGAGAGAGCAGAGGGGAAGTTGGGAGCAATGGAGGAAAGGTAGACTGTGGTCAGGATGAGAGAAGCATCTACTTTTAATTTTCAAAAAAGTGAATAAATATCTACAGGTATACACAGAGAGAAATGAGGTTGCAGCTTCAATGCCAGAGAAACAAAAAGAGTGGCAGCTCAATCCTGTAAATTCAGAAATTTGGAAGTTGATGGAGGAGGACCATCATGATTTTGAAGCCAGTAGCAGATAATAGATGAAATTCTGTCCCAACAAACAAACAAAATATATAAATAAATGTTAGAACTGCAAAAAAATGTTTAGTAAGTGCTTAAGTAACTGAATTTTACCAGCATGAAACTGACATACAGTGTTTAGTTTCATCTCATTCGAGTGATTTTTGGAGTATTGGTATTTTCATCTTGAATTTATTAATTACCCCAAATCTACTTTGGGCACAGGCAAAATGGCTCAGACATGAGAGAAGCCAGATGGCCTACTTTGGAGTTCTATCTCAATTTGGTGGTTGTGTACTGTTGGACAGATAACATGATTTTTGATGTTTAGAAATTACTAAGTTAAAACCAAACTTTAGGTTTTCTACATTTACTCTGAATTGGCAAAAGGAATATTTTCATATTTCAAAAGACTTTACATGCTCAAACAGTTGCAGACAACTTTTGGAAGGAACATTTTAAAGAGTCAAATGTAAATATATGTAAATAAATTAAACCCACATAAATCAACTTTCCATATAAGCACTTGTAATTAGAAGACAAAAGTATCTGACAATAGAAATTTGGATTTGCTTGGCTTTAGACAGCCAAGAGAAACAAATCATGTTCCAGATGGCTTTGAGTCTATTGTGTGTAAACGTTGAATATTACTGTTTTTCTTGATTGTTTTGCTGGTAGTGTAGCTTTCAAAAATGAAGAAAAATCTACCTGGTAACCTCTTAGGACCAAGCTTTATGACTTCCTAAATCAGTGCAGAAGAGCTTCATTCAAGGCAAGTACCGCCATGAGTCAGGAAGTTTACAAAGAGCACAAGCCACCTCTCCTACAAGACCCTACTACTTATTCTTAACATTTGTAGGTATCCTAGGCCTAAGCAACTTCACCTCAGCACGCAGATCAGCTAGATCAATGTCTTTGGCTTCTATCTTAATACAAATAAAGATTTGATTTCAATTGATTCTTTTTACATTCTTTTTATTTTTAGGGGGCACAAGTGTGGATATCTGAGGGCAACCTTCAGGAGGAAGTTTTCTACGTTCTCCATGGACATCCTAGGGATGGAACTCAGGTCTGGTTAGAGGAAGCATCTTTACATGCCGAGTCACCACATGATCACATGACCCCCTGATGTATGTGTGTGTGTGTGTGTGTGTGTGTGTGTGTGTGTGTGTGTGTGTGTGTTGTTATTATTTAGTTATGGTCATTCTAATTCTATTTATTTGTTCATTTATATATCTGTTTGTTTGTTTAATGTGTGTTGCTATTTTGCCTGGATAAAAAGTGTTCTGCCCTCATAGAAGCAGGGGAAGGGGGAATGGGTTTTGGGGTTTCTGGAGGGGAAACCAGGAAAGAGGATAACATTTGGAATGTAAATAAAGAAAATATCCAATAAAAAATGAACCACTTGGGTTCAGTCCCCACAGAGGCCAGTAGAGAATCAGTTTCCCTGGAATAGCAGTTATTGCTGATCATTAGTGACTATGTGAGTCCTATGAGAAATGGGAATCAAACTTTGGGACTCTGGAAGAGCAGGCAGAGCTCTTCCCTGCAGCAAACTTTCTACCTTACCCCATTTATTTTCATACGAATCTTTAACATTCTTCCTATGGACTAACTCAGCCTTCACTTTACACTCCCTCATCTCTTACTGGAACTCTCTAAGGAGTTCTTTTTGCTTATTTTTGACCAAGTGAAGGAATTATTGGGTTGGGGTGTAGTTCAGTGATATAGTACTTGTCCACCATATATAAAACTCTTAGTTTGATTCCAGCAACTCAAGAAGCAAAGGCAAATGCAATATACAACTACTTACACAGAATTTACATTGAGATAATTTATGTTGAGGTAGCAGAACTGACATAAAGCATATAGCTTATAATCAAATGACATTCAGAAGGTTGAAGAAGGAAGGTTGTTGCAAGTTCAAGCCTAGCAAGGGCTGCAATGTGAAACCCATCTCAAAACTTCCTCTTACCTACCCATGTGCATTAGAATTCCTCAGACAGCAGGTCTTCATAGTAGGTAATGTCTCACATAACAAAGCAATGACTAAGAAACAAAGCCAGGGGGGTTGGGCATTTAGCTCAGTGGTAGAGCGCTTGCCTAGCGAGCACAAGGCCCTGGGTTCGGTCCCCAGCTCCGAAAAAAAGAAAAGAAAAAAAAAGGAAAGAAACAAAGCCAGGGCTCTGTAATAGTGTCAATGAATGCCTCCTATGGGTCCATATATGAGTAGCACTATTAGGAGGTATGGCTCTAATAGTATAGTTGTGGCTTTGATGGAGGAAGTGTGTAATGAGGCCAGGTTTTGAGTTCTCATATGTTCAAGCCACAACCATTGTAGCAACTTCTCTTCTTGCTGCCTGCCAATCCAGATATAGAATTCTCAGTACCTTCTCCAGTTCCATGTCTCCTCCATGCAACCATGCATCCCGCCATGATGGTAATGGACTAAGCCTCTGAGACTATATGCCAGCTCCAATTAAATGTTTACTTTATGAGAGTTGATATGGTCATTGTTCCTCTTCACAGCAATAGAAATCCTAATTAAGATAGGCTCCTTATTAATACCATTAACTCCAAATCCTATCAGCATAAAGTACCTTATAACAGTTTTAAGACAGGAATGAAGGTGTCAGCAGATCAACAGTAAATATTCTTGCTGCTAAACCTAGTAACCAGGTTTCCTTCCCTTGGTAGGAGGAATCAGTTCCCATAAGTTATTCTCTGACCTCCACCCCAGAACCCCTCTCCCCAACACACAATCAAAGAAATAGATGTGATCATTAAAAAAATAATAATAACAGGAATGATGCCACTTAACAGTCAGTCAGTCCAACTTCTTGCTGGTTGACAACTGTGGCTCTTTCTTCACTTTGGATAATTTAATCCAGCTCTAAGGAGTCCAATGTTTAATTAGTGAAAGTTCCTTCCACAGAAAATAGTCTTGGTGCTCTTAGACCTTTCCTTGGATTTTCTGTGGAATGTAAGTCAGGATAAGATTAGAGCCTGTCTACTGCTGTACTTACCATTGACTAACTACACTTCCATCAAGAATATCTCTCTATGAGAGAATAATTGGTTGGGAGTCTGACTGACTTCACTATGTTTCTCAGTAAGGTTCACTTTGTACTTTAATGATGTCCATTTCTTATATGGTTTTCCAAGATTTTTCTATAAAATTCACCTCAACCAACATCCCCTTGAGGCACAATCTCTTATCTACAGCCTCATAGATGTTTTGTGTCTATCATGACTCCCTCTGTGCTTTTCACTCTCTTTCATTCTGTAAAAGTTATGAATTTTTATGAGTGTTTAGTAAAGTCTTATTTTATGAGTAGGGGATTAATCATACAGACATGATCATTTAGCCCCAAAAGTCCCTTATAATTATGCCAATCTTGATATTTTTAGCTTTATCCTTATTGGTGAAAAAAACAAAGATTGAGATCAACAAATATTTATTGACTGAAGTACCACCTATATTAATTTTTGGACTTCCAAAATCTTGACAATCACGTGTGAAGTATAAAGATGTCAAGTTCTTGCCAACTAGTATGTTTTATAGAGGGTTTTCAACATGTAGTTTGTTTTTGTCAATTCTTTAAGCAAAACAATCATCAAAAGTAAAGATGATACATTATGTGTTACACTTGACTTAGGTTGTTATAAACCAGAATGCAGATATATGTATACCTCTATGAAGTTCCAAGCTGATAATGTGTATATTGCCTTTTTCCAACACACAGTATGGATTTCATAAGCAATTTAGAATAGATGAACAAATAAAGTCTAGTAAAAGTGAACATATCATTTTTCTGTTTTGAAGCTGCTGTTGACTTAAGGCTTTTGGAAAAATTTGTGTTAACTTTTCATAAAAAGAAATTCTAATAAACAAATATTGTTACACAATTTCTGAAACATGTATTTAAACATCATTTTTCTGGTTTTTTTTTTCAGTGTTCTCAGAAATTATTTTCTGCCTTAATAAATGGATTGCCAAGTACCACAAAACGTTAGCTTTAAAGTAGATAAGATGCTGCCTGGCTGAGCTGAAGAAGTAGAAAGGCAATGTCAGGCCTCCAATAAATCTACAGACTTAACAGGAAGCATCACTTAATTTATGAGGGCCTGACCTAGATGAAACTGCCAAGAGCTAGGATCTTACTTGAGTATGCACATCAGTATCTTCAAATTCGATTACTCTGATTTTCCAGGATGTAACCACAGCTTACAGCAAAGCATCTGACCATTGGAAATACAATCAATCATCTAGGCTTCATAAGCTGAATGCAAGATCCAAACATGAACCCCAGAAAATCATAGAGAAAACAGAAAAGCAAAAGGACAAAGGTCTCGTCTTTAAATATGATTCTCACTTCCAATTTATGTTTTTTTTTCTTTTTATTCTGTAGATTTCACACAGGTAGTGAATAATGGATTGTGATACTTATAAATCTTCTTTGGAGACTTTCTTTGACAAGGTAAGAGGCAAAACAAAGAAAAACTAACCAAGGTGAGACTCTTCTCATCTTGGTGTAAACACTTTTAAGTATTTTCTCACAAGCATTTAGTGCATTTAGTGCACTTGATGGCTTGTTAGAAATCACACAACCCAATAAGAACATAGCTGGATCTCCAGCTAAAGGCTCTTAACACTGTTGAGAGTTTCAACCACTCTACATCCAAGGTCCTAGAGTACATGAAGCACTGCTAAAAAAGGATAAGCCTCCTGCTGTCAGTGGGAATATAGCTCAAATATGGATGGAGTTTTAGACACAAACATATTTATACAGACAAAATAACCAGACCTTCAATATTTTATAAAGAAATGAATATCACATAGATTACAAACAATAATGAAGGGATATTTATGGATTCACATCCATGAAGTCTGGCTAAAATTGGTTGTTGTTTGAAATCTTAGTATTTTTTCCACTATGGTGAGTTGTCTAGGTCATGACAAAGGTGGGCTGGCTCTCTAAATTAGCATGGGAATGGTGAGTGATTCTAGCAGTACTATTTAATCTCTATTTATAGCATGATTGGTAGAGATACTGGAAAGTGTACAGGATGAGTGATATAGGCATGCCTAAAAGCTGGAGCATGACGTCAGAGTAAGGCTTAACCAAGAGGGCATATTTAAAGAAATGCATGAAGGGGATTACTTGAGAAAACTGAGTGAAAAGAGGGACAAGGGAGTGTGAAATGATGATGAATATGATTTTACTACATTTTTCAAAGATTTGAAAATGTCAGAAAATTGCTTCTTCCATCCAACCATCCTTCCTTTATCCCCCTTCCTTTGTAAAGAAGAAAGATATTAGACACAATGAACAAACCAAGCAATGGGTTTTGACCATTAATATCAAAAGAGATGTCAGACAGGTTCAGATTCCCTTACAGAACATGTGCCATGTCTTAAGGATGCTGTAAATTACTTGAGAGAGCACACATACACACACAACACACACACACACACACACACACACACACACTAAATCAAACATACATTGATTACTACTCTACAGATAGCCACAAGTTTCTTCTCTCTTCACCTATACCACCCTTATCCTGCTGCTTTATCTAGGCACCTGGTCAAATATCAAAGATCAGACATCAGACATCATGACTGCGTAGCCTTAAATAATAAATATTTCAAGATTCAAGAAACTTGCATATGGGCAAATATATTTTATAGGATGTGTGCTGACTAGTTTATATCAACTTGATACAAGCTAGAGTCATCTGAAAGGAGGGAATTCCAGTTGAGGAAATATCTTGTTAAGAATGGCTGTAGACAGGCAAGCTTTTAGGGCATTTTTAAACAATGATTAATGGGGTAGGTCTCATCCATTGTGAGTGGTACCACTCCTGAGCTGGTGACCATGTGTCCTATAAGAAAGCAGATTTAATAAGCCATGGGGAGCAAGCCAGCGATCATCACTACTTCATGGCCTCTCTATCTTCTCCTGTATCCAGACTGCTGCCCTGATTGAGTTTCTGCCCTGAGTTCTTTCAAAAGTAAACTGTAATATGAAAGTATAAGTAAAATATTTATTTTACTTATCTCTTATTTTAAAATCTTATTTTAAAATCTTTTCTCCCCCAAGTTGCTTTTAACCATGATGTTTCATCACAGCAATAGAAATGCTAAGACAGAAAGAAAGCTTAATTCAGACTTCGCTAAACCAAGGTTAAAGGGAGTGGGGGAATTAAAGCATCCTGATTCTAGTAAAATCTCAGAAGTTCCCCTCCTGGCATCCTTAGTAGTGATGTAGTCAGAACAGTTTGAACATGTGGTGAGTATTTTTATAATAGTTGCTTCTTGTTTTTAAAAGATTAAACATCTTAATATTTGATGGCACTTTAGAAAATGAGGTTTTCTCATTAGTACTATGACCAAATATCCTGATTTTGCTTCCATACAGGGAAAAATGTGGTTTTGAGGTAAGGTATCACTATATAACCCAAGAATTCTCCAGTAGAAAATGTATTAATGGTATTGCCTTTATCTCTCAAAATCACACCACTTTAATAATAAATTACATGAGTAAGTTCTTTCCTAAGATCTCCTAAAGGGTTTTGACTGACACATTAATACTCCTCATTACAAGCCATTTTGATAACTGTACAATGATTGTCCTTAAGACAGTGAGATTACCACGAATTCTAAGCCAGCCTACACTAATCAGTTATAGAACAACCTGGGCTACAGGGAAAAAAAACTTTGTCTCAAAGAAAAATAAAGTAATTAACATAGCCTTGGTTAATCATTCGGCCTATAGTCCAGAAACAAAGGGCTCCCGCCATTTGATTATCTGTAAGAAAATTTAATCAAACAATAGATGATAGATAGATAAAATATAACCAAATAGAAACCCTTAAGAGAAGTAAAAAGGAAGAAGTGGGAGATTGTCTGATCTTGGTATAATACTCTTGATAACTGTGTTGCAAGGCTGAGACAAATTGTCCTCTGGAAAAGTAAAGTATAGGAAGGTTATATTGTTTCTTCTAAATTTGCTTTTCTAATTGCATTGGTTTCTTTAATCTTATGTTTACTAATTGAAAGGAGGCAAAACCAATATGGGTACCTCTGCAGGACCATTGCTCCATATATATTACTCTTAAAGTGAAAAGTCAAATTACAAAACGTATTTTTCAATTATTTGTAAAAACAGAAATATTCATGTCACACACATGACTATGTCATGAACAGAGACATATATATACATATATATATATATGTATATATATATGTGTATATATATATATATATACATCACTCAACAACAATCCATGAAATGTAACAAGAATTTGAGAAAAAGCAAAGAACTGTATGTATATGGGAGGGCTTGTAGAAAAGAAAGGAAAGGAGGAAATGATGTAATCATGTTTTAACCTCAAAAAAAATAAAGGAAGCAAAAAAAAAAAAACAAGAGAAATGAGATCAAAGGAAATCTACTTGCTGTATACTATTAAGCTTAATACATAGCAGTGCTGGAAATAAAACCAAGGTAATCCAAGTCTTAATGCAAGTTCCTAATCTCTACAACTTTTGTTGCTGTTGGGAAAATCAGTTTTCACTGAGCACTTATAATGGCAAAGGACAGGTAATAGTTGAACCTGAGCGTATCAATTAAGAGCTGCAAACCCAGCGATTATACTTGGAAGAAGTAGGAGCAGGTGAATAGGCATGCCTGTGTATCTATATATGTGCATTCAGCACTCAGTACTTTTTGTTGTTGATGGTGGTGATGTTGGTGGTGTTGGTAGTATTGGTGGTGTTGGTGTTGGTGATGGCGATGTGGTGGTGTTGGTGGTGTTGGTGTTGGTGATGGTGGTGGTGTTGGTGGTGTTGGTGTTGGTGGTGATGGCGGTTGTGGTGGTGGCGGTTGTGGTGGTGGCGGCGTTGTTGTTGTTGGTGGTGGTGGTAGTGGTGGTTGTGCTGGTGCACTGAGCAAAGCACCACACTAAAATGATAACATCTGTCTCTGTTTGATTGGTGACTCATTGCTGGCTATATTAGGAGTTGTTCTCCAATGAACCTCAATGTAGAACATTGATTTTAAATTTTATTGAAATTGCAATGCTTCATCATTTCTAACCTGTGTGTGGAAGCCCAAAGCAAAGCCGAACTTATATTTTAGCACAAAATATTAAAAAGAAATTAATTCTGGTCAACAGCCACTGATTCTGATAGAAGTTAAGAATTTGGACACTGGAGACAATTTATTTCTTTTCTAATTGTCATGCCATTTTATCTTTTAACTCATTTTAATCCAAGTTCCTGTCATAATCTTCACTCATATGTGATTATAATTCAAATGTATATGGAAAACATAGACCCCACAATTAATGAATACAAACATGAAGAGAATGACAGTGAGTGATTCCAGGCCAGCTGATAAGTGATTTTACATTGAGCAATTGACAAATCTAATATTTCTAATGTGCCATTATACTAACCATACAGAAATAAACCTATAAGTACTAGTATAATCTTACAGTTTATTTTATCCCTAAAATGCAGGAGCTAGCCTACCAGAGAAGACCAAGAAAGGTGAATAAAATAAAAATAGACTAAGCTTGCCTTCACTAAGAACCAGCAGAGAGAAAAGGCAAGGCGTTGAGGCAGTAGCCACCTGCCAAGAGAAAGGACACTTGAAACTTTAATACTTTCAGGAGATGGGAATGGAGTTCAGCAAAAGCAGAGACAGAGTCGGCAAAATTAGAAACTACAAAGGAAGAAAAGTGCAGGAACAACAATGAAGTATAGAATATAAAAACAAAATTCCTTTTATACACCACTAACATCAGGGAGATTACATTGAGGTTTTTTGTTTGTTTGTTTTTTGTAATATCATAAAGAAGAAAATCTCTTTCTTGTCCTTGGCTCTGGATCTCTAGCTTGAATGTGAGCCTCCTCTGGGGCAAAGATTAAGAGCTATGTCAGGATTAATATGGCTATAGATTCTTTATTACATGTCATTTTCCTTTTAACATATACATCAACCTATTGGGACTTAATGAGCCAAATATCTTTAAGACATTTACAAATTAACATTAGTGAAAATTGCTATCCTTTACTGTGTTTCCTGCAGCACAACTAAATAATGTTCTTTGGTATTACAAATTATTCAGCAGCCAAATTTGTGTACTGGTTTCTAAGGTTTTTGCATTTATTTATTTATTTATTCGTGTGTGTGTGTGTGTGTGTGTGTGTGTGTGTGTGTGTGTTTGCACATGCATGCATGCAGCAGATGACACCATGTGAGTGTCATCTATATGGGAATATATAGGTCAGTGGGTTAAGAGACAGACTGTAGTTTCTATTTGTATAACTGTGTTGCCAATAGTTATTGGGGAAGCTCATTCTCCTCTATACTTCACCATGATTAATCAGAATCCAGTCTTGTTCTAGTATTGGGTTTTATTTTTTTATTTTTTAATATTTTTAATTTTTTAATTATTGTTCTTGTTGCATTTTCTTTATCCACCTTGAAATCAGAGGAAAAGCAGTGTAACTACTTATATTTTAAAGGCTGTGCAAGGTGTAAGAGAGTTACATACACAAAAGCTATCTCTTTCCTGATGGAGGAAAAGTTGTAGACTCAGAACGATCTTACAGGTAATGAGCAGAGGACAGCCAAGAGCAGTTGCTCCAGTTTTTCAGATGGGCATCTGATTTAAGAGTCTGTGATTGTTTCCTTGCATCAGATGCATGTTCCATAAATAAGACCCAAGCTCATTTTAGATCATTTCAGATTCGTTCCCAGCTCAGCTTGTTTATTAAGACATCCTATCTACCAAGTATACATTTTCGACTCACACAGATTTGTGGTTGGGTGTTGTCTCACACTGCATGCAAGCCAGAACCTCCTCTTTTTTATTCAACAATTTCTTCACTATTTTTTCTTACCATTATTTGTTTTCCTAGATTCCTGTTTGAAGTTAATTCAAATTCCAGTTCTAGTAAAAATCTAGTAAGTAATGTGTTCCCCAACCTTTCCCTAACTTTAAATGTTGGAAAGAAAATCAGAAAACAATCTCTAAAGCAGCTCAAAGTACCACTCAGCCAGAAAGGAGCTTTTTCTATCTTTTTTTTTTGTTCCAATCTGAACTTCAAGGTAGCACAAATGTTGCAAAAACACCAGTAAGATAATAATCCCAAAACAAGCTCAACCTTTGCTTACTTGCTTTTTTTCTTTCTTCTACTCCAGATTCCAAGACAGTGATAACAATAACAATATGTTATTTTTCTCTGAATGTCCTAAAAATTACAGATTATAAAATCTTTTCTTAGGTCACTAAATTGTAGTATAAAATGAAATAATAAAACTGTTTCCTTTCTTCCCATCTCTCATCTTCCTACCCCCACTTAAATACCTCAGGTATTTGGCAAACCAGCAAAACTGAAGCCATCGCTTTCTACCATAAATTCAGGTCAAGTCCCTGAAAATTAGAAACTCTGGGTGGTTTTGGACCAATGGGAACTTTAAAAAGTGATTCTAATAAGTGATGTGTAAGCCCTGAGCTGAGCCTGGAACTGTTCAAGGGGATCTGACCACATACACCAGTTGTTCTAAGCTCTTAGAAACATTTCTGAGTGAAATGTTTCTGAGATCTGAGACTCGACACCTAACTGCACATTAAAATTATCTGAAAAAAATCCATAAATACTGAACCACGTTTAAAGAAACAATTTGTGATCTACTGCTATTTGGATCTGTTTCATGATCAAACACATACAAACTTCCATCCCATTGGATTGAAATAAGATTTAGTTGTCTACACTAAAGTTCAAAAATAATTAGAAAACTATACAAACTAATAAATTACTCAAAGAATTAAACAAAATTTCTATGGCTTTCAAAGGAAAAGAAGATTGGGACATACCATCCTAATACAATATAGATGTTACAATCATGGCAACTTTAAAACACACATTAAACCCATGTTCTGATTAGTAAAGATGCCACACTCCTACCTGAAACATACAATCGCCAAGTCTGGTCAGCTTAATAAAATCTAGAGGCAACAGATTGAAAGATGTCTTACAACTTCCCAAGATTACCTAAAGGCTAACATATAGATTCAGTACACTCAACAGACCTCAAACAGGATAAATAAAAATAAATACATGTTAAGCCATTAGAAACAAAGTATTGAGATGATAAGAGCAAAATAAGTTAAATTTGCATACACCTAAAAAAGGCTTACAAATGCATGAGACAAAATCTGAAGGAATTAAAGGATAAATAGAAGTTATTATAATTAGAAGTTTAACCATTGTTTTATACAAAGTAAAAACAAGTAGAGAGCTTAAATGTTGGGAGGAAAAAATAGAAAACAATCTATTTTGATCATCTCAAAATACCAAGTCACAAGGGAGCTTTTAATTTCTCTTCTATGTTCCAGCCTGAAGTAATATAAGTATATAGAATGACTGAAAAGTCTATTTGTCTAACTGTATATAATAAATGTTTAAGGTATTTCTAGTGCTGGTGAAATAATTCAGTAACTAAAGGTATTTACCTGAAAGCCTTGTAAATGGAATTCTAGCCCTAGACCCTACATGAAATAATGAGGAAACTTATCCATTACTGCAGGTTGTCCTTTTACCTTAACATGCCTGCCATTGTATGCCTAAGGCTGAAAAATAAGCAGGCATATCTATGCACACAGGCACACAAGAGCATACACACACCGTGGAGAGAACATGGAGGCAGATGTCAAGATTCCACTCTGTACCTTTACAGGCACAAGCCTCATGACTCTAAAGAAGCAGCCCCAACCAAGCTCTGACTTGGATAACTACGTTCTGGGGGATGGTGAGGATTATTTCCTTTCCTTGTTTGGAGACTCGAAGAAGCTCACATCGCATATATCCCAAGCGGAGGACCTGAGCAAACACCTTTCTGTGATTCTTGAGGAAGTTGGCCAGTTTGTATCAAGTTCTCTCGGAGACATTAAAATAGCTGAGGTAAATATCAAGGGTTTCTTTGTGAGGCTTGTTAACTCCTCCAATGAGAAGGAAGTGGAGATTGGAAACTACATCCTCCAGCAAAACGTGAACTGACACGCAGTCTCCTTGTTCCGATTCCCACACAACATCACAATGCAAGCCAGTTGCACGGTGACCGTGTGGGCAGCAGCTTCGGAGGCAAAGCCACAGCAGCCAACGGACTTCGTTTGGGAGGAACAGAGCAGATTCCAATCCAGTCGGGACTGCACGACCATCTTGTGCAAGCCCAACCGTGAGGCCATCGCCTGGTACACTCCCATTCACTGAAAGCAAGCCTGGGAGAAGCTGGAGACTGACATTGAGTTTGAAAGATGCTCAGTGGTGATCCCATCACTGAAAAGCCACATATTTGGACGGACAACAGCATCTGTGTCTTCCATAAATAAGGAAAAACAAGAACCGACACAGAAGACGCCCTTCCAAGTCTGCCCTGTTCTCTTGAGAGAAAAGGAAATCCTGCTAACCGTTTTACCCAATAAGAGTCCTTAGTGCCGCAGAGTCCACATCCCCACAGTTCTCTGATTGAATCGCATGACTCAGACATTTCTGAAAGCAGTTTGGGTACACAGCCCAAGCCTCAGTCAACCAAGCCCAAACCAGATCCAGGGACCAAGAAAAAGAAATCAAAGTCATGAGAAAATGGAAAACCATGGAATCTGTGAACGTGAGTAACGGCTGTAGAGTTGCTTTACAGCAAAACAAATAATTGCAATAATTTTTGAGGGTCTCCTTCATGTCCGAAGCTGACCTCAACCTTACGTTAACGCTCCCACTTCAGCCCCCAGATGTGGTGTTTGAAACACCACAGGACGTGGATCGTTCTTTTTTCCTCCTTTCTTCTTTCTTTTGCTGTTTTAAGACAGGGTCTGGTGACATAGCTTCGGCTGGCCTAGCACCAGTAGAGCCAGCAACATTTGTTGAAAATACTGTCTTTTTTCCACTGTATGGTTTTAGTTTCTTTGTCAAAGAACAAGGGACCATAGCTGTGTGGGTTCTTTTCTGAATCTTCTATTCCATTGATCTACCTGTCCATCTCTGTACCAATACCACACATTTTTCATCACTGTTCCTCTGTAGTACAGCTTGAGGTCAGGGATGGTGAATTCCCCCAGATATTCTTTTTTTTTTTTTTTTAACTTGAGTATTTCTTATTTACATTTGAATGTTATTCCTTTCCGGTTTCGGGCAAACATCCCCCTAATCCTCCCCACTCCCCTTCTTTATGGGTGTTCCGCTCCCCACCCTCCCCCCATTGCCGTCCTCCCCCCAACAATCAGAGATATTCTTTTATTGTTGTGAATAGCTTTCACTACTCTAGGTTTTTGTTGTTGTTGTTTTTCCAAATGAATTTGAAAAGTGCTCTTTCTAATTCTACAAAGAATTGAGTTGGAATTTTAATGGGGATTGCATTGAATCTGCAAATTGCTTTCAGCAAGTGGCCAGTTTTACTATATTAATTCTGTTAGTCCATGAGTATGGGAGATCTTTCCATCTTCTGAGGTCTTTTTCGATTTCTTTCTTCAGAGACTTGATGTTCTTGTCATACTTATCTTTCACTTGGTTGATATTGTCACCCCAAGATATTTTATATTGTTTGTAATTATTGTGACTAATGTTGTTTCCCTAATTTGTTTTTCAACCCATTTATCCATTGATTTTAAGAAGGGCACTGATTCGTTTGAGTTAATTTTATATCCAACCATTTTGCTGAAGTTGTTTATCAGATGTAAGAGTTCTCTGGTGGAATTTTGGGGTCACTTAAGTATACTATCATATCATCGGCAAATAGTAATATTTTGACTTCTTCCTTTCCAATTTGTATCCTATTTGTTGACTGATTGCTCTGTCTAGGACTTTGAGTACAATATTGAATAGATAGGGGGAGAGTGGGCAGCCTTGTCTAGTCCCTGGTTTTAATGGTATTGTTCAAGTTTCTCTCCATTTAGTTTGATGTTGGCTACTGGTTTGCTTTATATTGCTTTCACTATGCTTACATACAGGCCTTGAATTCATGATATTTCCAAAACTTTTAACATGAAGGGGTATTGAATTTTGTCAGATGCTTTTTCAGCATCTAATAAAATGTTCATGTGGGGTTTTGTTTGTTTGTTTGTTTATCAAGGTAACGTACCATGTTAATCAATTTTATGTATTGAACCCTCCCTGCATCTCTGGGATGAAACCTACTTTATCATGATGGATGATAATTTTGATGTGTTCTTGGATTTCGTTTGTGAGAAATTTATTGAGAATTTTTGCATCAATACTCATAAGAGAAACTGGTCTGAAGTTCTCTTTCTTTGTTGGGTTTTGTGTGGTTTAGGTATAAGTGTAATTGTGTCTTCATAGAAAAACTTGGGTAGTGTTCCTTCCGTTTCTGTTTTGTGGAATAGTTTGAAGTGTATTGACATTAGATCTTTGAAGTTCTTGAAGATTTCTGTACTAAACCCATCCGGTCCTGGGTTATTTATTGGTTGGGAGAATTTTAATGACTGCTTCTACTTCTTTAGCAGTTATGGGACTGTTTAGATGGTTTATCTGATCCTGATTTAATTTTGGAACCTGGTATCTGTCCACAAAATTGTCCATATCATCCAGCTTTTCCAGTTTTGTCAAATATAGGCTTTTGTAGTAGGATCTGGTGACTTTTTAAATTCAGATTCAATTATTATGTCTCCCTTTTCATTTCTGATTTTGTTAACTTGGAGACGCTCTCTGTGCTCTCTGGTTAGTCTGGCTAAGGGTGTATCTATCTTGTTGATTTTCTCAAAGAGCCAGCTCCTGCTTTTGTTGATTCTTTGCACAAAGCTTTCCATGTCTACTTGGTTGATTTCAGCTCTGAGTTTGATTATTTCCTGCCTTCTACTCCTTTTGAGTATATTTGCTTCTTTTTGTTCTAGAGCTTTCAGGTGTGCTGTCAAGCTGTTAGTGTATGCTCTCTCCAATTTTTTTTTTTTGGAGGCACTCAGAGCTATGAGTTTTCCTCTCTTAGCACTGCTTTCATTTTGTCCCATAAGTTTGGCTATGTCGTGCCTTTATTTTCATTAAATTCTAAAAGTCTTTTATTTCTTTCTTTATTTCTTGACCAAGTTTTCATTGAGTAGAGCATTGTTCAGCTCCGATATGTATACGGGCTTTCTGTTGCTTTTGTTGTTATTGAAGACCAACCTTAGTCCACCATGATCTGATAGGATACATGGTATTATTCCAATCTTCTTGTATCTGTTGAGGCCTGTTTGGGGATTCATTGTATGCTCTGTTTTGGAGAAGGTATCATGACCTGCTGAGAAGAAGATATATTCTTTTGTTTTAGGATGAAATGTTCTATAGATATCTTTTAAATGTATTTGGTTCATAACTTCTGTTAGTTTCTCTGATCTGTCCATTGATGAGAATGGAGTGTTGAAGTCTCCCACTATGCCTTGGGCTTTCGTAAAGTTTCTTTTTCGAATGTAGGGGCCTTTGCATACTATCCATTGTAGTGCTGGATTTGTGGAAAGATATTGTGTAAAGTTGGTATTGTCAAGGAAATCTTGTTTTCTACATCTATGTTAATTGAGAGTTTTGCTGGGTATAGTAGACTGGGCTGGCATTTGTGTTCTCTTAGGGTCTGTATGACTTCTACCCTGGATCTTCTTACTTTCCAAGTTTATGGTAAGAAGTCTGGTATAACTCCGGTAGGCCTGCCTATGTTACTTGACATTTTTCCCTTGCTGCTTTTAATAGTTGTTTTGTGCATTTGGTATTTTGTCTGTTATGTGACTGGAGGAATTTCTTTTCTGGTCCAATCTATTTATAGATTGGCTTCCGGTATGTATATGGGTGTCCCTTTCTTTAGGTTAGGGAACTTTTCTTCTATAATTTTGTTGAAAGTATTTACTGTCCCTTTAAATTGGAAATCCTCACTCTCTTCTATACCTATAATCCTTAGGTTTGGTCTTCTCATTTTGTTTTGGATTTCCTGGATGTTTTGGGTTAGGAGCTTTTTGCATTTTCATTAACTATTGGGTCAATATTTTCTATGGCATCTTCTGCCCCTGAGATTCTCTCTTCTGTCTCTTGTATCCTGTTGGTAATGCCAATGTCTATGATTCCTGTTCTTTTTCTGAGGTTTTTCTATCTCAAGAATTGTCTCTTTTTGTTATTTCTTTATTGTTTCTATTTCCATTTTTATTTTCTTTCTTTTCTTTTTTTCTTTTTCTTTTTCTTTTTTTTCTGAGCTGGGGACCGAACCCAGGACCTTGCACTTGCTAGGCAAGCGCTCTACCACTGAGCTAAATCCCCAACCCTCTATTTCCATTTTTAGATCTTGAATGATTTTGTTCAATTTCCTCACTTATTTGGTTGTATTTTCTGTAATTCTTTAAGCGAATTTTGTGTAGTATCATCTTTAAGGACTTCTTGTTTACCTGTATTGTCATGTATTTCTTTAGGGAGTTATTTATGTCTTTCTTAAAGTCTTTTATCATCATCATGAGATGTGGTTTTAAATCAGAATGTTGCTTTTCTTATATCCAGGGCTTGCTGTGGTGGGAGAACTGGGTTCTGGTGATGCCAAGTAGCCCTGGTTTCTGTTGCTTATACTCTTTCACTTGCCTCTCACCATCTGGTTATCTCTGGTGTTAACTGGTCTTGCTTTCTCTGTGGCGTGTCTCTCCTGTAAGCCTATGTGTCAGCACTCGTAGGAGACAAGTTCTCTTAGTGCAGAATTTGGTTATTTAGAGCTGCAGCACAAGATCATCTCTGGGGTGCAGATAGAAACTGGAAAGAACCTGTCCCTGGCTGTTCCTTGGTTCCTTGTTTCCTTGGTTCCTTGTTTCCTTGGTTCCTTGGTTCCTTGGTTCCTTGGTTCCTTGGTTTCTTGGTTCCTTGGTATCCTGAGGGCTCTGGTCTTGGGCCAGGTATTTGAGCAGAAGTGGTGGTCTCACCTTTGCTCTCAGGCATGTCAGTACTCTTGGAAGACAAAATCTCTCTGGAGAGGATTGGGTATGGAGAGCTGTGGCACAGGCTCAGCTCTGGGCACAGATGGAAACTGGAAGGATCCAAAGTTCTTTTAATGCCAGGTGGAATTAGTCACAATCAAAAGCTAAAACTTAGGTACACATGAAAAAGCAGATTAGAAAATTCTAAAACAAAATGTATTGATTCAAACTCTGGTTTCTGTTGCTTGCTAAAATGCACATGAATGTGGACAGAGCATCACTCTAATACAAAGTCTGGCTTCATTAGAAATCAGCTCTCTGCAACACAGATGAACATCTCTCTTAGCTCTGTCGTCTTTCACCTCCAGGTTCTGCCAAGGCCTATGGCATCATTTCTGCACGTGACCAATACCTTGATGCTGTCCTTGTTCCCACATTCTAGTTCTTTCCTCAGAACCCACAAACCCTTTCATGTTGATATATTTACTTCTGCATTGTCCCTTCTTCCTTCCACCCCATAAAACATCAACATATACTTATGGGCTAGGGTTGTGTTTGTTTTAGCATAACTTGAAAAGAAATAATATCTTTTAAATATCTGATAACTCTAGAAATAATGACAGTTGTTCATTCCACTTTCCTATTCAACTCACTCCCAATGTTTGATATTTAAGATCCAAAAAAAAAAAAAAAAAACGGAAATATACTGAGTGGTATGCTGCTTCTGTTGTATATGATATCTTGACTTCAATTCCCTGTACCAGAATAAAAAACAGAATTTAGTAACTATCAAAATTACCTAGCTAGAAAGTAGTGCTTAAACACAGTTAGTGTAAATCAGAATGGGTGTTCTGAACCAAGGTATAAAAGTTTTAACAAGGGAAACAGACCAGCTATCATATCATGTAACACACACATACCAATCAAAGTATCCAACTCATTCTCATTGAATTTCATGAAATCATTTTCTTTAATTGTATGTGTGCATGTGCATGTGCATATGCATGTGTGTGTTTCTAAATATATAAATCTGTTCAGTCAGTATAATGTTACTTACATGTGTGGAATCAGGGCTGACCATTTTCTACTAGATAACCAATTGGTGTGTTCTTTCCTGCAAAAGACCATTCCCCAGCATTCCTCTTTTGCCTGTAAATTGAGATCTCAGGTCCAACTGAAATGTCAACAAAACAGCTCCTGCATATAATCAGGGATCCAAATGGAAAACAGGAAGGAAGTCTGTAAGAGTCAAAGGAACAGACAATTTTCTGTGAGACTGTCTCCTGAGAAATGGCAGAGAAGCTACATCCCTAAGTCTCATCTACTTGGCTACATAAATGAGAGCTGCACAAGGGAAACAACAATAGATGTGCTAATATAGAAACCTTACACCAACGTTCAAACCTCTTGAATGCAGCCAATCTATCAATTAAACTGGGCGTCACTCCAAGCCATTTATATTCCTTGTCTTGCTCCAGATCTCATGGGCATCTTACAACTTTTTCCCCCTCTCTTTTTATTCTTTCTTTCTTTCTTTCTTTCTTTCTTCCTTTCTTTCTTTTTTCTATTAGATTGAGAAGCTGTTGCATGCCAAGCCTGGTATATGACCTGATGTTGAAAATATGCATACAGGCAAACATGGAATAAGTTGGCCAGTTTGTCTGCTGACAAAAGACCTTATTGACACATTCATAGCTCAATATTCAGTACTTTCAACATAGGATATTTTACTTTTGACGTTGAATATATGAACATGAACAAACACTTCAAGGAAAATATTTGAAAAATACATTCTCTAAGGGCAGGTTTACACGTAAATAGAATACTGAAAATTTTTAAACAGGATTGGAACCAAATTTAGTGTAAAGGTAAAGGAAAGGGATGTCTTTTAAATTGATGTTTGTTGATAACAAACTCAGTGGAGACCTGCACGCTCTCTAGAAATAATAGTATTATTATTTCAAGTTTTAGCAAGAATATCTATTCCTAACAGAGAAAGAATGATCTTTTCTGAGATTTTTCAGGCTAGAAAGCCAGTTATTTGGAATTACATTTTTTTTCTACTTTTAACTTTCTCTCTCCATTGGGAACCTCTCTGACACTTGCTGCCCTGTTTCTCTATTAAACATAGCAGAGCAAATTCACTTGGTAATCTGAAAATATTTTTAAACAGCAGTAAAACAAACCACTAGCAGTAACAAAAGGTCTTCCTTAGCATCCTTCTGGTGTCTTAATTTTAAGTATTCTTAGATATTTTTTCAAGAATAAAGTAAAACCATGTAATGGTTAAGTTTATATCTCTTTATATAAATGCTCCCGTTCAGAGCATTTACAATTACAGTCAATCATGCTCACTAAACATATACAATACTGTAGCTCCTCTCTTTTCTATTTACATTCATACCATACCTGTGGTCAAATTGAATTCAATTTCCACACGCTCCATCACACCACATGATGACAGCAGCAAATCTCACCAGAGCTTGTTCATTATATATTGTACGGTTCTATTGACAGATAGATGCTACACAGTACCAGAGCCGCTAAAGAAGTATGGTTATGTTATATATACCCTTCCTAAGAACATTAGGATACATACAGTTTATATGTATGTGTGCCCCTCTATGTAAATGTTTCTTCCCTCAAAGCCAGCAAGCAAATCATCTGTTCAGAATGAATTTATTAACATCATTGAGACCAATAAACCTAGAGTAGTTAACATGGACCTTTCTTCACACAAAATATGATTTCATAGCAACATTGGTTTGAAATATGGATGCTAATAAAATGGAATTCGATACACTCCACAGTTTATTTATAAGTAGCCCAGGGATAAGAGACAAGAAAGAAATTTTCACTCTTTTAATTCCAGAGAAATTTGGAATAACAAATGTGATGGGGGGTTAAGATTTAGAAAATGTCCTGGCATTTCTGGAAGAAGCTGAGATTGCTAAGTCCAGATGTGGCAGTGAGAAGAAATTAGGTCTTGATATTAAGGAGGTGTCACAAAGTTTGTAGAAAGACCTATTAGTTTTTTCTCATTGTATGATAAGATATCCAATAAAAGCAACTCAGGAACGAAAAGGGCTGTTTTAGTTCACAGTTACAGTGGATGTAGCCCTTTTTGGCAGGCATTGTAAGGCAGCATGCACAGGAAACACTAAATTCTTTATGCACGAAATTGTTACTGAGGGGATCTGATCTGAGAGCTTAAGTACCTTTCTTTTCTTTTTGAAATTGCATTTTTATAATAAAAGCCATATACAGCAAACCAGTGGCTAACATTAAACTAAATGGAGAGAAACTTGAAGCAATCCCACTAAAATCAGGGACTAAACAAGGCTGCCCACTCTCTCCCTACTTATTCAATATAGTTCTTGAAGTTCTAGCCAGAGCAATCAGACAACAAAAGGAGGTCAAGGGGATACAGATCAGAAAAGAAGAAGTCAAAATATCACCATTTGCAGATGATATGATAGTATATTTAAGTGATCCCAAAAGTTCCACCCAAGAACTACTAAAGCTGATAAACAACTTCAGCAAAGTGGCTGGGTATAAAATTAACTCAAATAAATCAGTAGCCTTCCTCTACACAAAAGAGAAACAAGCCGAGAAAGAAATTAGGGAAAAGACAACCATCATAATAGACCCAAATAATATAAAAGTACCCTGGTGTGACTTTAACCAAGCAAGTAAAAGATTTGTACAACAAGAACTTCAAGACTCTGAAGAAAGAAATTGAAGAAGACCTCAGAAGATGGAAAGATCTCCCATGCTCATGGATTGGCAGGATTAATATAGTAAAATGGCCATTTTTACCAAAAAAGCGATCTACAGATTCAATGCAATCCCCATCAAAATACCAATCAATTCTTCAAAGAGTTAGACAGAACAATTTGCAAATTCATCTGGAATAACAAAAAACCCAGGATAGCTAAAACTATCCTCAACAATAAAAGGACTTCAGGGGGGGAATCACTATCCCTGAACTCAAGCAGTATTACAGAGCAATAGTGATAAAAACTGCATGGTATTGGTACAGAGACAGACAGATAGACCAATGGAATAGAATTGAAGACCCAGAAATGAACCCACACACCTATGGTCACTTGATTTTTTGACAAAGGAGCCAAAACCATCCAATGGAAAAAGATAGCATTTTCAGCAAATGGTGCTGGTTCAACTGGAGGTCAACATGTAGAAGAATGCAGATCGATCCATGCTTATCACCCTGTACAAAGCTTAAGTCCAAGTGGATCAAGGACCTCCACATCAAACCAGACACTCAAACTAATAGAAGAAAAACTAGGGAAGCATCTGGAAAACATGGGCACTGGAAAAAATTTCCTGAACAAAACACCAATGGCTTATGCTCTAAGATCAAGAATCGAAACAAATGGGATCTCATAAAAATACAAAAGCTTCTGTAAGGCAAAGGACACTGTGGTTAGGACAAAGGGCGGCAAACCAACAGATTGGGAAAAAGATCTTTACCAATCCTACAACAGATAGAGGCCTTATATCCAAAATATAGAAAGAACTCAAGAAGTTAGACACAGGGAGACAAATAACCCTATTAAAAATGGGGTTCAGAGCTAAACAAAGAATTCACAGCTGAGGAATGCCGAATGGCTGAGAAACACCTAAAGAAATGTTCAACATCGTTAGTCATCAGGGAAATGCAAATCAAAACAACCCTGAGATTTCACCTCACACCAGTGAGAATGGCTAAGATCAAAAACTCAGGTGACAGCAAATGCTGGCGAGGATGCGGAGAAAGAGGAACACTCCTCCATTGTTGGTGGGGTTGCAGACTGGTACAACCATTCTGGAAATCAGTCTGGAAGTTCCTCAGAAAATTGGACATTGAACTGCCTGAGGATCCAGCTATACCTCTCTTGGGCATATACCCAAAAGATGCCTCAACATATAAAAAAGACACGTGCTCCACTATGTTCATAGCAGCCTTATTTATAATAGCCAGAAGCTGGAAAGAACCTAGATGCCCTTCAACAGAGGAATGGATACAGAAAATGTGGTACATCTACACAATGGAATATTACTCAGCTATCAAAAACAACGACTTTATGAAATTCGTAGGCAAATGGTTGGAACTGGAAAATATCATCCTGAGTGAGCTAACCCAATCACAGAAAGACATACATGGTATGCACTCATTGATAAGTGGCTATTAGCCCAAATGCTTGAATTACCCTAGATGCCTAGAACAAATGAAACTCAAGACGGATGATCAAAATGTGAATGCTTCCTCCTTCTTTAAAAAGGGGGAACAAGAATACCCTTGGCAGGGGAAGAGAGAGGCAAAAGATTAAAACAGAGACTGAAGGAACACCCATTCAGAGCCTGTCCCACATGTGGCCCATACATATACAGCCATCCAATTAGACAAGATGGATGAAGCAAAGAAGTGCAGGCCGACAGGAGCCGGATTTAGATCTCTCCTGAGAGACACAGCCAGAATACAGCAAATACAGAGACGAATGCCAGCAGCAAACCACTGAACTGAGAATAGGACCCCGTTGAAGGAATCAGAAAAGAACTGGAAGAGCTTGAAGGGGCTTGAGACCCCATATGTAAACAATGCCAAGCAACCAGAGCTTCCAGGGACTAAGCCACTACCTAAAGACTATACATGGACTGACCCTGGACTCTGACCTCATAGGTAGCAATGAATATCCTAGTAAGAGCACCAGTGGAAGGGGAAGCCCTGGGTCCTGCTAAGACTGAACCTCCAGTGAACTAGACTGTCGGGGGGCGGCAATGGGGGGAGGGTGGGGAGGGGAACACCCATAAGGAAGGGGGGGAAGGAAGGGGATGTTTGCCCGGAAACCGGGAAAGGGAATAACACTCGAAATGTACATAAGAAATACTCAAGTTAATAAAAAAAAAAAAAAAAAAAATGGAAAAAAAAAAAAAAAAGAAATTGCATTTTTATTTACATTTTAAATGTTATCCCATTTCCCGGTTTCCCCTCCTGAAACCCACTATCCCATCCCCATCCCTACCTCTTTGAGGATGCTCCCTCACCCACCCACCTACTCTCTCCCACCTCCCTACCCTGGTATTCCTCTACACTGGGGCATCAAGACTTGGCAGGACCAAGGGTCGCTCCTCCCACTGTTGCCCAACAAGACCATCCTCTGCTACATATATGGATGGAGCCATAGGTCCATCCCTGTGTTCTCTTGGGATGATGGGTTAAGCACCTTTCTGGATGAAGCATTTGGATTCCATACAGTTTCTGACACAATTAAAACAACTTTAGATGAGGTGAGACTGAATTAATTTTTTAATATTCAATCAGTTGAAGATGTATTGTTTTTAATTCACAGACGTGGCAGACAATTTCACAACCTATATTCTTCATTCCATGTGGAAATATCAGTGTGAATGGATCTGGATATCAGTTTATTAATTAACTGAATGCTTGCATTGATTTTTATATGCTTCCTTGCCCGAGACAGTATGAGCTACCATGCATTAATGATCAGCAGAAATATCCAAGTCTTGAAAGGATTTGGGGGAGATTCTTAGTCCGTCTGTGAGCCTCAAGAAGGTCTGCTATTCTCTGAGCAGAAAGCATTGGTGATAAAAAAAAATGTTTCCATGATGGTTTAGGAGAAAGGAAAGTAGGAGAAAGAGAGGAAGGGGGAAAGAAGTGATGAGACGTAAACACTGATGATCAAGAAAATTTAAAAACTAAAAATTCAATGCAAAAAGATATCCATTCCTTAAAAATGTCTCTTAATTTTACATAAAATCTTCAAGAGGAACTTCAGGACATGCTGAGCTGGGGTAACATTCTGTTTGTCATAATTTCTCTTGACTACCATCAAACCACTTCATACATGTTGCAATCCATAGGAAGAATTCACCAAGTGTACATGGTGGCGCTTTGTAATGGGTTTAGGCAAAAATTCTCATGTCTCATATCATCAGCATCACTTGGGTGGCATTTTCTCAGATTACTTATTAATTCTATACAGTTTTGTCACCTATGAAAAGGTTAGCAATAATAGAGTCTGCTTCATTCTGCTATTGTGTAGCTTGAATAGCTTAATAAATAAACCATTCATAACAAATAACAGTGTCTACTATTATTATTGGCATTTATTACTTATTAATAGAATTTATTGCATCAGAAAATGAATAGTTATCTGACAAATAACCATTCACCCATTTCTTACATAAAAGCAGCTTCAATTTTATTGTATGAGGCAAGACATCCAACTAAAGGTATTCCACTTCACGATGCATTTAAATTCTGACACACACACACACACACACACACACACACCCACACACACACACCACATCTAGACAATGAGATGAAAGCGAAGAACCTTAGTACTTGCGGCAGCTAAGGTACTGTCACCTTCTACCTTAAGGTTAAAGCTAGCGTATTTAAAACCACCTGCCAAAGCCAACCGAAATTCTGAAGGGTAGGATAAATTATCTGGTGACACAATCTTTGTACCGATGGTATTTTCAGCTTTAGACTGTAGCATTTAAAAATAAGACTCTTTTCATAGGATTTGGAGATCACACCTATGGAACACTTAAAATGACAGTAGTCCGTGCCCAAGATGTCAATACTTATATCGTTCAAGTTTCCATTTATCTTAATCTTTACTGGTTACTCTGGAGACAGAAGCCATCCTTGCTTTCTAAGAGAAACGATGGCTTATTTCAACATCTACTGATAAATTAACCATTATGGGATGTGTGATAGGTTTATTATCAATTTCTAATCGTATTTCTTCAAATAGATTTTTATTAGAATATCTTATGTTTTTAAAGATTGAATAAATTCATTTTTTGTAAGAGGTAACATTCTTCCATATGATGAGATATAAGCTAAAAGCTTTTTTTTTCTTTTTGTCTTGTCTAGTAATATAAGTAAATGTTCTTGCTATAATTGTGAAAAATAAAGTATAATTTCTCATATTTTAATAAAATTATGCTTTGTATTTCCTTTCTACCAATATAGTAAAAATTTTAAAAGGAAAGTATAAAATATTTTAATGTTTTAAAAATATTATCCAATATATCCAGAGGTAATAGATTTCTACAATGTTCATTGAAACAGATTGTTTTTAAGAAGTTTACAAGTAATGAGGTAATTTATCCTACAACCTCAGTAGTCCTTTATGGATGAGCAACTAAGCACAGCAAAGGAACAGCTGGACAATGTACAGGTGCAGTCCAGAGTCAACAGCTCCGGCACAGGTGCTAACTAGCGTGTACCTTTCCTACACCCCATCTTATGGATATTTATTCAGAAGGAAAACACCCAATGCAAAATCCTGGGCTCCAAATGTGTTCAAATTTCATATTTGTACAAGTGGAAAATGTATTCTACAAAACTTTGGTTCATGCATGGAATTATTTTTAAATCTAATAAAATTACCACTGGTATATGGATAATAGATAGATGATAGATAGATAGATAGATAGATAGATAGATAGATAGATAGATAGATGACAGACAAAACATATGAAACAAATTTTTGGTTCTTATTTGCACCTACACATTTTCTCATTTTGTATTTTCAGATATAAAAACTAAAGTCTCTAAACCTAAATCACTAAGGTCCCAAGAATTTTAGATAGCGGTTACTCAATTATACCATCTGTAGCCTGATAAATTCTAAATTCTTAGTCTTGGTTTCTCCCTGAACCCATGCACCCAAGTACTTAGAGGAAATTGCCTATTTTCTTTGATTCCCAGTAACCATCTCAGCATTTTGAGACCACACACTTGCTTTCTGTACAGCACCTCCTCCTGCTCACGTATCTTCCTCCTCTCCTTTCATACTCAGCTCAGCAAAGGGACTTCCAAACCTCAGGATGCTTCATCGGCCACGTCTACGGAAAGCAATTTCTCAAAGTCAAAGATGAAATAATAATAACTTAAGAGTTGTTGACTTGAGATGGTGTTACTTGAGTCAGCCCACTAGAAACTAAGTGCAACCGGGAGATTATGAAATGAGGTTCTTAAGCATGAGTGTCTGGATATTACACATAGGGATCTTAACATTATTTGCATTAGTTGTAATGTTGAAGCTATAAAATGAGCCTAGTTTTCCATAATTAATATTTCTCACCTGGTGGATGTCTCAGAAAGGCCTATGGAAAGGCCTATAAAATCTGGTGAGGGATGTACAATGGCCGCAGGAGTCAAATTCCACGATAAGTACTGCCTTGGGCGATAAATCAAAAGCTATGCGACATTGAATACTAAAAATAAGCAGCGTTATGGCTTTGGTCTCTAGGACTCTAATCTAAATGTGAAGCCTGTTATTTAACCTCTCTTCCTTTTCATACCGTGTGACATCATAAATCAAGTCAGCTCTTCACCCTGAAATTCCCAAAGAGCAAAGCGAGGACTGCAAAACTGGCACCGTGGAAGCTGCTGGAGTTCAGATATTCTGTGAGTCTTCTTTTTAAAGTGATTGTGGAGCCTCCACTTCACTGAATTTCTTTGGTTTGCTCTTCTTTCTTTGTAACAAAAGGATAGTTATTTTGAGTCAATCCCTTGACGCTAGGTGAAAAGAGAACAATCTTGTATAGGAGAATTAGACACATTTAGAAGCTAAATATGGCACTCCTGTTAAGCGGTCTTGGAAATTTTCAAGGCAATGGGATTCATAAGGAAATTGCAGTTGAGAAGAGAATAGTAAGCATCTGAAAGCCAGAGAATAGAATGAGAGGATTAGTTACAAGTGCAAGTTTAGAACCAGATAATTGAGGAAAATGTGTGTAGTGTCTTGAGTTCTTCAAACGAAAGTTACCACAATATAAAAATTAAAAACACTATGTAACATTGAATGCTCCTAGTAGAATTAGCAACTGAGAAAAATTACAAGAAGAGTTTGGAAGATAGGAACCATCCAGCTAAACTTCAGATTATATGATTCTTTAGAGAGGGAAAAAAAACATATAAAGGACCCAAGATATGTGAAAATTAGGTGGCTATTTAAGTGATTATCACACTCATAATAAGCTTAAACCTCTGACTAGGCATCCTTGGAGCATTCATGCAGTATGCATGTTCAAAAATCATGTCTCTGCTAGATGGAGAGGCACCTTAACTTTTTTTTTTTTTTTTTGGTTCTTTTTTTTCAGAGCTGGGGTCCGAACCCAGGGCCTTGCGCTTCCTAGGCAAGCGCTCTACCCCTGAGCTAAATCCCCAACCCCCCACCTTAACTCTTAAGTTGCTAACGGATGGAAATTAAATCACATATGAAGTGGTTTTAATACATGGACCCTTTAAAATGCCATAACCAGTCACAGATTTGAGAGTTCTGTTCAATAAATCCATGCTAGCTGTGTCAGAATGTCAGAAGATTTCTGCTACTGAATGTATATGATCCTGTTTTATTGCTGTTGTTTAAAATTGTGAAGCTCAATCCTAAACTTTTTTTCCTCTCTTCTATACTTTGGGTCTCTGTAGTTTTCCAGCCCCCAGTCTCTCTCTGTCTCTGTCTCTGCCTCTGTCTCTCTCTCTCTCTCTCTCTCTCTCTCTCTCTCTCTCTCTCTCTCTCTCTCTCTGTGTGTGTGTGTGTGTGTGTGTGTGTGTCTCTCTCTCTCTCTTCCTCTCTCTCCCCCTCTCTCTTGTTCATAATTTCATAACTTAAATTCCAATCTTTTTTCAGGTAGCCTATCATATAATCCAAGCTCCACTTATAAATAAAATATAACCATACATTTTCCACTTCTTATTCCTCTCTCAAGCTAGCTTGCAGATACACCACATCCCAATGTTGTCTCAGTACCTTAACTTGCAGTCTGTTGGCTTTCCGGGGAAATCCCTTGAGGTTTTCCATTTTGCATTAGTTACTATTCTATTGCTGTGATAAAACCCCATGAACAAGGAACTTAGAGAAGGAAGGGTTTACCTTGTGCTCACAGATATGTGGAATAAGAGCCCATCACCATCACAGCAGGGAAGCACAGCAGCATGCAGCAGGCTTGGCAGCAGGAACAGCCAAGAGCTCACATCTCAATTCACAAGCAAGAACAGAAAAGTAAAGTCAAAATGGTGCAAACTTCTAAGCTTTCAAACCCCACCACCAGTGATTTGCCTCCTCCATCAAGGTCGCACTTCCTAAACCTCCCAAAACATGGTCACCAACTGGGCACCAAGCGTTAACATGCCAGAGACGATGGAGCAGTTAAACCACCAGACTCATTTCATTTGGTATTGGATCTAGGTTTGTACTACACAGCCCCTTTGTGCTCCACTCTTAGTGATCTTAGCATTGATAGCCATCTTCATCATTTCCAAATCGTTATTCTCACATATTTCTCAGCATATCTTGACAATATTTTTTATTCTTTTTGATAAAACCAGCTTCTTCCTTCATCAATCCACCTAATCACCAAAACCACATATAATATGACATGTGTTAAATACCATATATGATATTTAAAATTGATATAATATATGGCATAATTTAAATGAACACAATAATAATCAAAGCAAGTATTGATCATACTTACTCTTTTGCAAACCCTATCCTATTCAATCTTACTGGTACTCACATATTTCGTTTATGTACATACATATTCATGTGTGTGACCACATGTGTGAGCACACATGTACATATATTATGGAGACCAGAAGTTGATGTGAAACTTCTTCCTTGGTTTCTCTCCATCTTAAATTTCAGCCAGGATCTCCCAGTGACCCTGGGGCTCATTTACTCAACTATACTATCAAGCAACAAGCTCCAGATTATCTTCCTTTCACCACCATCTCCACACTAGGATTGCAGCTACTTTTGGGAGAACTAGGGATTCAAACACAGAGTTTCATGCTAACAGGAAATTTACTGACTGAGCCATGTCCTAATCCCTCATGGGATAAGTACTGATGGCAGTATCCCTGGTTTCTTGAATATGATTACAATTTAGAAAGAGATGAACTGGCAGACACCCTGAGACTGCGGAACAGACTGTCACTTCTGCATACCTCTGCCCACATCCCCGGTCCAAGGGGAAACTGCACAGTGCCTCTGGACACAGGGACATAGGAACAGTCAGCCGCCGGTACCCATGGTTCTGGTCTGCACCCAGGACCGAACTGATCCGGCCAAACAACTCCCTGCACCCAAATCCCATGGGTGGGGCCCTCAGAAGTGTAGACACTCCTGAGAAGTCAGAGGAGACTACCCTCTGCCCACAGTCCAGACCCAAGAGGGAATGGCCTAGTGCCAACTGTGCCCCCTGGGTGCTAGGACCTAGGAGCAATCAGGGGTAGGACCCTTTGATTCCTGCCCATGCCTAGAGCTGGAAGACGGTCTCCAGGAACGCCTACACACCTGAAATCGGAGCACCTATTCTCAGAAAAGGATGAAAGGAAACAGGAAAACAGCTCTACAGGAGTGATGACACAGAGACCTACAGCAGGGTCAAGTCAATCCCAGAAACAGGAAGACAAGCAAACATCAGAGACAACACAATGGGTAGAGGCAAGCTCAGGAACCTAAGCAACAAAAACAAAGACTACTTGGCATTATCAGAGCCCAGTTCTCCCACCAAAGAAAATACTGGATATTCAAACACACCAGAAAAGCAAGATTTAGATTTAAAATCACATTTTTTGATAATGATGGAGGACTTTAAGAAAGACATAAAGAACTCCCTTAAAGACATGTAGAAAAACACAAGTAAACAAATAGAAGCCCTTAGAGAGGAAACACAAAAATCCCTAACAGAATTTCAGAAAAACCCAACCAAACAGGTGAACAAATTGAAAATGGAAATAAAAACAATAAAGAAAGCACAAAGGGAGATAACCATGAACATAGAAAACCTAAGGAAGAGACAAGGAGCCGTAGATACAGCATCACCAACAGAATACAAGAGACAGAAGAGCGAAAAGAAACCATAGAAAACACTGACAGAACTGTCAAAGTAAATGTAAAACACAAAAAGCTCCTAGCCCAAGACATATAGGAAATCCAGGACACAATGAGAAGATCAAACCTAAGGATAATAGGTATAGAAGAAAGTGAAGACTCCCAACTTAAAGGGCCAGTAAATATATTCAACAAAATTATAGAATAAAACTTCCATAACCTAAATAAAGAGATGCCCATAAACATAAAAGAAGCCTACAGAACTCCAAACGAATTGTACCAGAAGAGAAATTCCTCCTGTCACATAGTAGCTAAAACACCAAATGCACAAAACAAAGAAAGAATATTAAAAGCAGTAAGGGAAAAAGGTTAAATGACATATAAAGTCAGACCTATCAGAATCACACCAGACTTTTCGCTAGAGACTATGAAAGCCAGAAAATCCTGGACAGATGTCATACAGATGCTAAGAGAACACAAATGCCAGCCCAGGTTACTGTATACAGCAAAACTCTCAATTAACATAGATGGAGAAACCAAGATATTCCATGACAAAACCAAATTTGCACAATATCTTTCTACAAACCAAGCCCTACAAAGGATAATAGATGGAAAACTCCAACACAAGGAGAGAAACTACACAGTACAGAAAGCAAGAATATAATTTCCTTGCAGTGAAACCAAAAGAGAGACACATAAACATAACTCCACCTCTAACAAAGAAAATAAGAGGAAGTGGCAATCAATATTCGTTAATATCTCTCAATATCAACAGTCTCAATTCCCCAATAAAAAGACATAGACTAACAGACTGGATAAGTAAAGAGGACCCTGCATTCTGCTGCCTACAGAAAACACACCTCAGAGACAAAGACAGACACTACCTCAGAGTAAATGGCTAGAAAACAACTTTCCAAGCAAATGGCCTGAAGAAACAAGCTGCAATTGCCATTCAAATATCAAATAAAATTGACTTCAACCAAAAGTCATTAAAAAAGATAAGGAAGGACATTTCATATTCATCGAAGAAAAAATCCACCAAGATGAACTCTCAATCCTAAATATCTATGCTCCAAATACAAGGGCACCTACATTTATAAAAGAAACCTTACTAAAGCTCAAAGCACACATTGCACCTCAAACGATAATAGTAGAGATTTCAACACCCCACTCTCATCAATGGACTAATCATGGAAAAAGAAATTAAAGAGAGACATGGAAAAACTAACAGAGGTTATGAACCAAATGGATTTAACAGATATTTACAGAATATTTCATCCTAAATGCAAAGGATATACCTTCTTCTCAGCACCTCATGGGACTTTCTGCTAAATTGACCATGTAATCAGTCATAAAACAGGCCTCAACAGATACAAGGAGATAGAAATAATCCCATGCATCCTATCAGATCACCACACACTAAGACTGGTCTTCAATAACAACAATAATGACAGAAAGCCAAAATATACATGGAGGTTGAAAAATGCTCTACTCAATGACAACTTAGTCAAGGAAGAAATAAAGAAATTAAAGACCTCTTAGAATTTAATGAAAATGAAGATACAACATTCCCAAACATATGGGACACAATGAAAGTGGTGCTAATAGGAAAACCCATAGCTCCGAGTGCCTGCAAAAAGAAACAGGAGAGAGCATATGTCAGCAGCTTGACAGCACACCTAAAAGCTCTAGAATGAAAAGAAATAAATAAACCCAAGAGGAGTAGAAGGCAGGAAATAATCAAACTCAGGGCTGAAATCAACCAAGTAGAAATGAAAAGGACTGTGCACACAATCAACAAAACCAGGAGCTGGTTCTTTGAGAAAATCAACAAGATAGGTAAAAGCTTAGCCAGACTAACCAGAGGTCACAGAGGGTATATCCAAATTTAAAAAATCAGAAATGAAAAAGGAGACATAACAACAGAATCTGAAGTAATTAAAAAAATCATCAGATCCTACTACAAAAGACTATATTCAACAAAACTGGAAAATCTGGAGGAAATGGACAATTTTCTAGACAGATATCAGATACCCAATTTAAATCAGGAACAAATAAACAATCTAAACAACCCCATAACTCCTAAAGAAATAGAAGCAATTATTGAAAGTCTCCCAACCAAAAGAAGCCCAGAACCAGATGGGTTTAGTGTAGAATTCTATCAGATCTTCATAGAAGACCTCATACCAATACTGTCCAAACTATTCCACAAAATAAAAACAGATTGGAGCACTACCAAACTCCTTCTATGAAGCCACAATTACTCTTATACTGAAACCACACAAAGACCCAACAAAGAAAGAGAACTTCAGATCAATTTCTCTTATGAATACTGAGGCAAAAATACTCAATAAAATATTTGCAAACCAAATCCAAGAACACATCAAAACGATCATGCATCATGATCAAGTAGTCTTCATCCCAGGAATGCAGGGATGGTTTAATATATGAAAATCTATCTATGTAATCCACTATATAAACAAACTCAAAGATAAGAACCGCATGATCATTTCATTAGATGCTGAGAAAGCATTTGACAAAATTCACCACCCCTTATGATAAACATCCTGAAAAGATCATGAATTGAAGGTCCATATCTAAACGAAGTAAAAGCAATATATGGCAAACCAGTAGCTAACATCAAACTAAATGGAGAGAAACTTGAAGCAATCCCACTAAAATCAGGAACTAGACAAGGGTGCCCACTCTCTCCCTACTTATTCAATATAGTACTCAAATTCCTAGCCAGAGCAATCAGACAATGAAAGGAGGTCAAAAGGATACAAATTGGAAGGGAATAAATCAAAATATCACTATTTGCAGATGATAAGATAGAGTACTTAAGTGACCCCAAAAGTTACACCAGAACTACTTAACTTGGTCAGAGCCAGAGGAATGTAAGACACTACAAGAACATGGCCCACAGAATCAACCAAGCAGGGCTCATAGGGTCTTGGAAACACTGAAGGGAAAACTGGGGGGCCTACATGGGTCTGACCTAGGTTCTCTGCGTATATGTTATGGTTGATGTTCTTGAGGGACTCCTAACAGTGAAAGTGGGAGTTGTCTACCACTTCTTTGCCTTCTTTTTGGAACCTTTCCCTGCTATTAGGTTGACTTGTTCATCCTTGTTATAAGGGTTGTGCCTAGTCGTGATGAAACTGGTTACGCCATGTTCGTTGGATGGCGTTGAGAGGCTCCCTCATTTCTGAAGGGAAACAGAGAAGTGGGTTTGAGGGAGAAGGGAGGCTTTGGGGAAGGAGGAGAAACCTAACAGGACATACCATATGAAAGAATAAATTTATATATTTTGTAAATAAATAGCTGTTTATCTCACTAACCCATTTATTGACTGGGATGTGACAGCCATTGGTTTTCAGGCTCTTTTTAGTTCCTTATACGTTCAATGTATTAACCCTCTGCCAGATGTGTAGATGGCAAAGATTTTGTTCTTTCATTCTGTAAGCTGTCTCTTCACGCATTCACTAGTTTATTTTTATAGAGAGGCATTTGAATTTTTGTCAGTTACTGGTTGTATTTCTTTGAGTATTAGAATTTTTGTAGAAAGTCCTAATATGGGATTGTGGTAAATGCTTTCCCTTAACAGCGTCTGAGTTTTAGATCTTGCATCTTGGTTCCATTTTGAATTAACTTTTGCACGGAGCATGAGACAGGCATGTAATTTCCTTCTGTATATGGCTATCCATTCTTCATAGCACCATTTGTTGAAGAGTCTGTCTTTTCTCTATTTTTCCATTTTTTTTGGGCACTTTTGTCAAACCTCAGGTGGCAATAGCTTCATGGTTTGATACCTGGATGTTCTGTTCTGTTCCAACGATATGTGTGCCTGCGTGACATCACTAACATCATGTCTCTGTTTTTTAACTTTATATCAAGAATTAAAACAATTGCCCCTTTGATTTTTGTTCATTTTTTTTCTCTCTTCCAAGATTATTTTGGCTAATTCATGGCTGTCCTATACTCTATTCCATTGATATATGCATTTCTTTTCATAAAAGAACCATGTTGCTTTAGTTCCTAAGGCTCTGTGGTACAAGTTAAATCATATTTACATTTTGCTCAGTATTATTTTGGCTATTTAAGATCTTCTGTGTTTCTATATAAATTTAGACCTGGTTGTTTTTTAGGTCTAGGAATTAGAATTTTAATGGAGATTACATTTAATCTATAGACTTTTCACAACATTAATTCTGCTGCCACTGCATGATGAAAAGTGGGGATTTGTTGTTGCTGTTGTTGTTTTGTTTTGTTTTGTGTTTTTAGTATCTGTTTCTATCTTTAATGACTGAAGAGTTCCACAATAAATTCTTTTACATACGTAGGTGGTTTTATTCTGATGTAGTTTTGATGCGATTCTGATAGGATTGTTTACCTGATTCTTTTCTCAACATGTATATAATTATTATGCAGAAATGCTACTCTTTTCTCTTTGTTAGATTTCAATCATCATACTCCTTTGAAAGTTTCATCAGTTCTTAGACTTTTCTAGTGGAGCATTTGGCATCTCATATATAGAATAATGTCATCAGCAAGTAAGTATATTTTGAAACTTTCTTTCCTGTTTGCATCCCTTTTATATCTATCTCTTGTCTTCTTGTTCCAGTTGAAACATAAACCCCTAAACTGATTAAAAGTTGAAAACATTGAACATCTTTGCCATATTCATGAATTTAATAAGAAAGGCTTAAGTTTGGAATTCTTTCTTCTATTTCCATGATTCATAAGTTTTAGCACTTCATGCTGTGTCATAGTCTATATTTTGCTCATACATTATTTTGTCTGTATGAGCATTTGAACGTGAATTCAACTACCTGTATTCAAGACTTGGTTGATTGATACTGTCTTCCATTTTATCTATTTTACGGTAAGGTGGTCCATTGGGTTTTTTTTTCAGCTTTTCATCTTTTAATTACTCAGAACTCTCTGGGGGAACAGAACATATTACATATATATATATATATATATATATATATACACACACACATATAATGTATACATATAATGTATACATATAATATATATTAATATACATATAACATATATACATATAATATATATACATATATGTATTCACACACACTTCTAACACTCCTAAATATTATCTGTTCAGTATGTTTTCAGGGTTGATCATTTGATATACGTAACCAGTTGATGTACTTTTGCTTAGGGAGAAATATTTCCCACACTCTTTGTATTTTTTTAGTAGCCTCTAACAATCTGTGTGGAGTTGAGCCCACATGGGCTTTTCCCTGTCTACTTTGGCATGTCTACTGCTATTGTACTTGTTGAGCTCGTGTATATGCAGTACCACCCATGAAACTTTATGGGTGTAACTTGTGATATTAATAGGAGAGACAGTCTCACAGCAAACTCCCTGACCCTTTACTTTTTACAATCTATCTGCCCTTCTTTTCTACAGTCTTCCTGGGCTTCACATGTGGGAATGTCCTATAGATTTATTCATTGGAACTGGGCTCCACAATTTTCCATTTTTATTGATTATAGTTTTCTGTAGTGGTCTCAAATCTGTTTCAAAGAGACGTTTTCTTGACGAGGATGGGAATTTTTTAAATAACATATTCTTCCAGTTGAAGATATTTAAAAGTTCAAGGGGAACTGTGTTGCTGTCTGTGGGAGTCTTTGCTATTGCTGCTAATCTGGCTACCTCCCGGCCTCATCCAATAACACTTGCATATTATTATTTATCTGGCTCTTTAGACTTCGTGTGTGTTTCCATGATTACTCTCTGGATCCCTTCCTCAAGTGAAAAAGTAAACTTAGTAGTTTAGCATAGCAAACATTATTACTCATCATATTCTTTTACAATACATTTCTAATTATACTATCCCATCATCGTTTATCCTTGGGTATCTTTATGACAAATTTGCTCTCTTTTTTTGTCCAAACTACAGACCACAAAACAAAAGGAAAGAAAAATCAAAGAACAAAGTGATTGTGTGAGTCTGTGTTTCTGATAACTTGCTGTTATAAGCAGCTTGGGTTGAGGCATTAGATGTTACAGAATAAGGAGTAAGGATGAAAGGTTATACATGGATGGAGAAAGAAACTTCTAGATCTAGAATGGTGTTAAGAAGTCTATAAAGAAGAATGCTAATAACTAAAAACTGCAAAGCAGAAAACCTAAAGGAAAAAAATTGCAAGCTCAAGTGTCAGCTTCATGAACTTTCTCTTTCTCTTTCTCTTCAAGGACCAACTCCAGTATAATTGCTCAGAAATGACCACCATGATCACTCTCTCTGCATGCATCTGTCTCCCTCCTCTACCTTTTATGCCCTTTGAAACTGTCTTTCTTAGTATAATTTTAAGATTGCATTACATATGGTGAGATGTTAGATTGCCTCACTCCTGAAGACTGAAATCTTATTGACTACTGATTCCTTTGTTCCTGTGGCAGTGCAGCAAACTAAAAATCATGTATAATTTGCAATTAAATAGATCCGTGACCAACGTATAGCTGACTTGCTTTACTAGCTATTCAACTTTCAATAACCCCAACCACACAATGCAATTGATACGATCTTCCAAAATTGAAGGGAGAATTAAATACACATATTCTGTATAGTTTCTGCTATATAGTTGGCATTCTGTAAAGGCTAGATATTAGTGCCTTTTGTAGTATATAGTACAGGTTGGAGGAAAACAGGGAGGAGGGCTTTGTTTCCAACGCTAATCCCTCGATTTGTCAGGGCCCAATGCCTGTGTTTCATGACACTGGGCTAGCCAAAGTGATGGGATACTAAACAAAATTATGTACCTCGATATGTCTCATCATCAATTATAAATCCAAGACAATATTGACATACTTTATAGAAAGTAAAATCTATTGTTTGTTGGCAGTGAAAAATGTGGAAGAATACCCACAGAAGTCCAGATTCTCTGCCTGAATTTATCAAAATGTGGTTATTGTGATTATGTATGGTAAAATTATAAATATGTCAATCCAGATGGGCCAATGAACTAGTTGATTAGACCATCCATTTCAGAGTGACCAAAGGATAGAGTGACATTGGGTATTTGGGGAAACTGGGCATGTGAAAAGAAGATAGGGCCTCCAGGCTGAAAAACGTGTGTCCAGAATCAGGTACTGAAAAGTCCAAAAGTTCCTGGAATCAGGCGTGTTGTAGGAGAGTTTTGTATTTTTTTAACCCCACTTTGGGGGATTAACCCTACAGTATCTTCGATTAACACTGAATTCCCAGGGGAGACCAGAGATCTGATCTCGGTGAGATTATTCAGGATCACAATAGCAAAATAAAAACCAATGGTTTCTGTAATTTCCTGAGGCTTTGCTTTGCAGTGGTATCAGATATTAATAAAGTAAGAACATCTGTGACAGCACACTACAAAAAAGAAGCAGGAAGACTTGGCATGGCCTCTTGGCATTTTTTTTTTGGCAGCTCTTTCTAAGTGTGTATAGTAGAGAGGGTACCCCTCCCAAGCAAGGAGAAACTTTTAGAAGAAAAATGATGCCAAACAGCTGGAAGATGAAGGAGTGACAGGACATTTTAGAAATGAGGGAACAAAACAAGTGAGGCAAGAAGAAATTGTAATCCTCATGAATTTTAAATAGCAATCGGCATGACAATATTTCAATATCTTTGAAGCATAATACTTAATTTAAGGTCATGAAATAAAATTAACTAGCTCCCCCAAACTGAACTTGAATGTATAATCAACTGCTCATTCACTCTGGGACTGGAAGAGGGGACTGCAAACATTGAGACATGATTAACCCGAATGAAATTGGGGGGAAAGAAGACACGGGCTCATTTTAATTGGACTTATGGTTTAACTACTCTGTAGTGACTTCTGCTCCGCTGTTCCTTTCACGGAAACCGTAGTGGAAAACCCCTCAGCTCTGCTGATGTTTCTGTAGCAGTAAGGAAATATTAGAAGTCATTTTGTGTGTTTTAATCACGCTGTGCTCAAAAGTTGTGTGTGTGTGTGTGTGTGTGTGTGTGTGTGTGTGTGTGTGTGTGTGTGTGTGAAAAAGAGAGAGAGACAGAGAGAGAGAGAGAGAGAGAGAGAGAGAGAGAGAGAGAGAGAGAGAGACTTAATAGCATATTTAAACTCAGATTCAACATAAGCAGGAAAATCCTCTCCATTACCTGCTTTGGGGATAAGTCAAGTTTGTGCAGCAGGTACTAGAAGTACCACAGAAATATTTCATTTGTATGCAGATTCTTCATCTTCTGCCTAGTTTCTTTCCCTCTTCTGAAACCTGCTTAGTGTGCTAACTACAGGAGCATCAAGGGTACATGCTAGCTGGGAAGGTGAGAGGAGGAAAAGCCAGTGACTACAGAGGAACAGTAACTACATTTTCATGCTATTACTCCCCTGCCTGTACTCTGATGAAAGGTGAATTCACTTCCAGGAGCAGCCCCAGCCAATGATATGCATTGTTTCCACAATTCCTTTGATCCAGGGTTCTACTGAAATAAGGGTCATGGCTTTTTGTGAAAGAGTGATGTAGTTTACATAAAGAAATTTCAAATTGCTGGAAACAACTGCTTCTGTCTTGAGATGTAAAAGATTGCCCTTCTTGAAATCATTTACTCAGGAAATATTTCTCTAGCTTAAAAATCACATACAATTTGTAAGTGCCTACTGGCTCTGAAAACCTCTGTTTTATGTTAGTATATGGTTTCCCCTTTAAAGCTGATAAGTTTCTGGGGAGTTCTTTTCCTTGCTTTTGAAAGGACCTACAGGAAAAAGAAGTCTAGTAATGCCCCTCTGTGGCAAACTTAGGCATCACAGATTGTATATGCCAGGATGCTGACCCACTCAAGCTCACCTGTTTTCTCTATTAATAAAGTATGTGTTTTAAAATCGAACATACAGAATTGAAGGAATGTCCAATAGAGCTAGCAACGCAGATAATTAATAAAGATATAATATGCTAAAATAAACCCAACAATAGTGCAGGATTTTACTTAGTCAACGAATGCTGAAGACAGCAGAAATTTTAAATCATCTGCTTTTAATGTAAAGATTGGCTCTCATTACAGAAATCCAAGCTTTTGAGCATGAACAATAAATGAATAAGATGTTCTATACGAGAATTAATAGTACATTCGTTTTTTTTATTTTGTTTAAGCTTCAATACCGAGAACCTGTAAAATAAGTGAGTAAACACAAAGGAAGCATGGAACAAGGAAGTAGTCTTTGGAAGAATCTACGTTGTAGCCTCATGAAGTTGGCCCTGTCAGAAATACATATGGACAATAACCTCAGCCCATTGTTTAGGATAAAAGATATTAGTGGTTTGGCCATTAATTATGCCCATTTTTCCTTATAAATAGTTTTCTGTAAGACAGATGAAAAGAGGAGGAAGAAAGGGTGTCAAAGAATGACTGATCCAAAGAGGAAAGGAGCAAAAGTGAAATGAAAAATCCAATCTCTGTTGTTTCTGAGCAGTCCAAGCTATGAGGTCGCCTCTGCTGAAAGGAGACATATGGCAGAGTTAACTGTTATTCAATCCACACCCAATTCAATGTCATGAAGTCTAACATTCAGCAGACAGCCTCACAGCCAACTGAAGCTCTGGACATTTAATTACCAAAAAGTATAAGGGATGAGAAATGCTAGATGAAAAGTGACCTTCACAACAAGGACATATCCTGTCTCTTGAGCCTGCCAAATGTTTCTGCTGACATCTAAAGTTTTACATTTCTTACGTCCCTTTTGGAAGGGGATCTAGACAATGGTGACTCACTAGTGGTCTTGGTTACACTCAGAGTCACCCAAGTAGTGCAAAGTGGTGATCCACTCTGACCAAAGCAATCTTTGTTCTGGCCTCTTCTCTCAGCCACATCCACACATTACACCTCTCTCCATGTTCTTGACACTGTTTTATTGTGTAGTGGTATTTCCTGGATATGAAGCATATAGGTCCACATCTTTATGCCTCTGTGAGTGAACATTCCATCTCTTGTCCTCCAGACAGATTGCTAGCTCTTTAAAAAATGGACTCTCATAGCCCAGCTTCTAAGAAATCATGGTACATTCCGACTAAAGAGCCACCAATCTCTTTGTTATTTGTTCCTGGTTTTCCCTTGCCATTTTCCCCTGTATGTGATAAAGATAAACTCTTTAGAAATCAATAACATGAAAAGAGTTGCATAACAAATGAAAATAATATCATTTGCACTCTCCATTTTCTTGTCAGCGCTAATGTGTTCTTATATTAGATGTGACTCCTAAGTAGTTTGTTTGCCTCTGGTCATGCACATTGTATAAGAAGCATTGTTTTGTTATAAATTTAAATATTTATAATAATTTAATCCCAAAACTTGGAAGATTGGACAGTTCCAGTTTCTAAACTAAACTAAACAAACAAACAAAAAGAAGATAAAGGTAAAATCTAAAACACAAACATCTATATTTATACTTTAATAAATTGAATAAAATATTTACACTCAACCCAAACAGTATTTATAGTTTCTATATAAATGCGGGTATGTAAATCACTTTGATGAGTGAATGCATATGTTTTTAGAATCCTCTTTATAGGCAAAATCTGTGTTGAAATACTGCTGTATTTCCTTATTAACCTTCAAATTCCTCATCAAGATGCACTTAGATTCCTTCTTTCTGTCTTAGAACTCAGGCTAGAATGTAGAATGTTTCCAGCCACCTTAGAAATCTTTCAGTCTGTTTCATTAATTTCGGCTTTATATTTTATTTCTTGTGCTACATTTGGGTTTGACTTCCTGTTTTGTCTAGAATCTTGAGGCTCAATGGTAGATTAATTGTTTGAGATATCTATGATTTCTCCCTAGAAATGCTTTGCGTATATCCCAGACATCTGTTAGATTGTTCTATTATTTATATTCATTCTAGAATTTTTTCTGTGATCTTTACTTTCTCAGTGACCCATATTTCATCCAAAATTGTATTTATTGCTCAATCTTCAAATATTTGCATTTTTATGAGACTTCTTCAGCTATTAATTCTAGTTTTAATTTGGTATGATATAAAAGACAAGAAATAATTTAAAAAAAAAAAAAAGAAATACTCCCATGGAACCTCAATACAGTCATGGCTTTGAATTGTGCCAGACTGAATCTTTCTTCTCACAACTTCAAAGACAGATTATTCTAAAAAGGACTTACTCTCTGAGTTTATGTGTAATGTAGTAGAAATCTGACGGATGACTACACTCTAAAATGGAGTAAGAAGATTAATTTAGTGCAATACTGTTCTTATAATACCTAACTTTCTATGAACTGGTCCCAACTGTCTGAAGAGAAAGAAGTAAGCCTCCTCCCACCTCCATAAGATATTGCATTCTTGGATAAGTATAGTGAGGTAGCATCAGAGATATCTGGAATGCTGAAGCATCATAGAATGCAGAATTTGATTGCCAAAGAAGATGGCTTAAAGCTGTCAACAGAGCAGGAGATGGCTTCATTATCAAACCTAGTACAGTAACACGTTGTCCTCAATTCTGTTCCTCCAGAACTCAAAGGAATTCTGAGATGCCTGATATTTTTAAAGACATGATCTTCACAGTGAAGCCCAGACACTTCAGCACTAACACTATATTCGATGAATCCACTCAATCCACTGAATCTGCTGTCTACGTTTGAAAAGGCTTTCTAGGAGTTTTCGATGGATACTTCAGTAGAAGCATCCATCCCTCTTCTGCTATTTGTAATGAAAGATCCTGAACAGGATATCTTCCGATCGCAACTTCGTTTATCACGACTGCCATTATGGGGGACTCTTTTTATGAAGGCTAATACAATGATGGGGTTCACATGGATTTACAGCCTCAAAATAAGAAAGCACCAAGATGAAAATGCCTGCTACCTAGAAATAAAGAGAAACTGACATTTGTTTCCTTTCCATAGCTTTCATGTTAAATCAAGTGTTGAAAACTAAACTGTTATGCAAGAAAATGTGATTGGAGTATTTTCTGGTTTTGTTTTACAGCGTTGGAGATTAAACCCAGGTTCTTACACATCAATCCTACACTCAATCCTTGTATTCTCAATCCTTGTATTATCTTATTCCATTTAGTCTCTCTTACTTTTTAATAAAGAAATTATTTCAATTTTATTTTCTGAGTATATCATACATGAGGATTTACACAATTTTCACTTTTGCCCCTACTTCTTCTTTTCCTATTAAAGTCATTATCTCTTCTTTATTACTACTGGTGTGTATATGTATGTGGGGTCTGTCTGTATGTGTGTATGTTGTGTATTCCTTATGTGTGCATGCTTGTTCTGTGCTGTGTGTGTATACTGTGTATTCCTTATGTGTGTATGCTTGTGGTATGCTGTGTGTTTGCATGTTGTGTATTCCTTGTGCATATATGCTTTTGGTGTGCTCTGTGTGTGTGTGTGTGTGCGTGTGCGTGTGCGTGTGCGTGTGTACATGTGTGTGTGTGTGTGTGTGTTGACTCCATTTGGTGTTGCTTATATCATATGTATGTGTAATTAGTACTGACCACTTGAAATTGAATAATCTATCAGACAATTTATTGTCCCTGAGATAAACAAACTTCCCTTCTCTCAGTAACAATTGATTTTCTTCAACTCCTCATCTAGAGGTAGAAGCTTGTGAAATTTCTGCTATCCACACTGGAAATTGACTAGTATTAACATTGCTCAGGTCTTGCTTAGATAGCTCTAGTGTTGAGAATCCATAGGTATATAGTCTCTGTAATGTCCATATGATAGTATATAAAGCAGATGCCCTAGTACTCTGGCTCTCAGAATCTTGCCACCCTCTATTCTGTGATCTTCTCCAAGCCTCAGTTAGGTGCAGCTGTAAAAATTAGGTTTGGGTATCACAGGGTCATTTATTCTGTTTTGACCAGTCATGTATTTCTATAATGCCTAATGTCTGCTGCAAAAAGAATCTTCTTTGATGATGAATAGAGTGAAAAACATTACAAATATAGCTAGAAATTATATTAGCTTAGGAAAAAATGGCTATAATAGGTTATCTTAGATCTGTGATTTCCCAACTGTGAATAATTGGTTAGTTTCTGTACTAGGCATGAATTTTCTCCCATTGAATAGGTCTTAAGTTTAACTACAAGGCTGTTGGTCACCTCTAAGGTAAAAGTACACTATTGCACCATTGGAGATACCATACCAAGCTGGTGATTATTGTGACCAAAGAGCTTTGCAGCTGGGTAGATTATTGACTTCTTTCTCTCTATAACAGCTTGCAAAGCTACTTCAAATGTTATGAGAACTAGTCACCAGGGAGGAGGCTTTCAGGTCTCTTCCAAATTGATTCCTACAAGTATCCTATATAAAGTGCCTTAGTTATCTTCAACAATAGGGCTTTGTTTCAAGTTATAATAAGAAAACAAAGATAATGGCAATAGCCTTTGTTGTTTGGGGAATCTCTTGGATTTGATCACCAATAACTTGAAGGGAGCTTCTCCTATCTATTTAGCATTGGTGTTTTTGATACACAGTCTCTGTACTTTAAGGTGAGCATTATCATCCTGGGTATAAGTTCATTGAAACTGGTATTCAATGTAAATTTTTATTTGTTTTTTTTTTCTTTTTTCTTTTCTCTTATTGGATATTTTCTTTATTTACATTTCAAATGTTATCCCCTTTCCCGGTTTCCCCTCCAGAAACCCCCTATCCCATTCCTCCTCAGCCTGCTTCTATGTGGGTGCTCACCCACCCACCCACACACTCCCTCTCACCGACCAGCCCTGGCATTCCCCTACACTGGGGCATCAAACCTTCAGAGGACCAAGGACCTCTCCTCCCATTGATGTCCAACATGGCCATCCTCTGCTACATATACAGCTGAAGCCATGGAACTATGGGTCGCTCCATGTGTACTCTTTGGTTGGTGGTTTAGTCCCTGGAAACTCTGGGGACATCTGGTTGTTGATAATGTTGTTCCTCTTAAGAACTTGCAAACCCCTTTGGCTCCTTCAGTCCTTTCTTTAACTCCTCCATTGAGGACCCCATTCTCAGTCCAATGGTTGACTGAGAGCATCTGCCTCTGTCTTTGCCAGGCTCTGGCAAGGCCTCTCAGGAGACAGCAATATCAGGCTCCTGTCATCATGCACTTCTTGGCATCTGCAGTAGTGTCTGGGTGACTGTATATGGTATGGATTCCCAGGTGGGGCAGTCTCTGAATGGCCTCCCCTTCAGTCTCTGCTTCACACTGTGAGCATTTTGTTCCCCCTTCTAAGAAAGACTGAAGCAACCACACTTTGGTCTTCCTTCTTTTTTGAACTTCATGTGGTCTATAAATTGTATCTTGGGTATTCCGTGCTTTGGGGCTAATATCCACTTATTAGTGAGTGCATAACATGTGTGTTCTTTTATGAATAGGTTACCTCACTCAGGATATTTTCTAATTCCATCCATTTGCCTACAAATTTCATGAAGTCATTGATTTTAATAGCTGAGTGGTACTCCATTGTGTAAATGTACCACATTTTCTGTATCCATTCCTCTGTTGAAGGGCTCCTGAGTTCTTTCCAGCTTCTAACTATGATAAATAAGCCTGCTATGAACAGAGTGGAGCATGTGTCCTTGTTATATGAATTTAGGTAGTTTTGAGAATATTCTAAATTTCAAAATCTAAATATGTTTTATATAATATGAATCTCCTTTTAATGTTAAAAAAGCAGCCTACCCAAAAATTTATCTCACATGACTTTGCTGTCTTGGGTTTCCTTCTAAATCATCACAGAATTTCAAATGATAGAGACAGAAGAGATATCACAGCTTATATTACCAAGTCATCCTTTAAAATGTTGCATTTATATCTCTGCTAGCAATACTGCAGGATAATTCAGGACCCTTATTAAGAAAAATTATCTTGTGGAGACAGCATCTTCTGAGGAAAGTTATCATTTTTAAAAATTTTTGCTTATATTGAGATGCTGATAAAAATCAACCAAAAGATCCCACATTACCATTTATTTGTTTATCAATAAATATACTTCATTCTAATTAATTCACAAAGTCATCCCACAGTTTGCTTAAAGAAGTCATCAAACATGTGCCCAGTCCCAAACCCTATGCCTCTCAGTGACCTTCTGTACAGTAAAGGTGATCATTGTGAAGCAATGGAGCTTCACTCAGGGTTTACACTTTCACCATCAATTATAGTTTGTAAAATTGGTTTTGCTCCTTCAATACCCAGGAAGATTAATTCAATTGTCAATTATAAGGAAGAAAAAGCTTATGATGCTGTTGAAACAAGCAAAAACACTCTATAACCTTTTTCATGAAGTATGTGCCATTTTGCTTACAGTCTGTCCTTCTTCATTCCCTACATTACCCTCTATGTCTCCTTTCTAATTGTTGTTATATCCATAAACACACACATGCACAAACACACCTATTTACATACACACATGTCTTATGCATGTCTATATGTAATAGTATTCACATATGAACAAGAACATGTGTCTCTAATACATTTTTCTTTCTGTGTTTGGGTCACCTGGTTTAGTATCGTACTTTCCATACATAGCACATGACATTTTACAATGTAGATTATATCCCTGGTTTGTTTATTATTTTAAATTATAATCCCTTGTTTGTTTTCTCTTCTCAAGTCCAGACACACTCAATCAAGAGGCCTAAACCCTCTTCGTGAAGTAGATTTTGAAGTCTCTTGACTATGTTGTAGTTTATCTGTCTCTCGGTTATACTCACTGCTAAATATACCATTATTTTTAAAACTGGGGTCTGTGTCCATCATCATTCTAGACTTTATTTATTCAATTGACATATCCCCTGAGCTCAAATTAGCTCTGGGGACATCTACATCACAGCATTTGTTTCTAAAGATAAGACTGTCATTTAATAGCTCTAAGCATTTTCTCACATTCTTCTTTGAAGCTTAGCTTCTGCTGTAAGCACTGTCGAATTTCTGTGTTTTGACCCAAGTACAGAACGTTACATTTCTCCCTGTTAAATTACATTATGTTATTTCCTCTCAGACTGTTCCAGCCTGTCAAGATCTTTTGGTATCCTAAGTCTGCCATCCGGCAGTCTCTATCCCTCCCAGCTTTGACAACCGTAAAGCTTATTAGATTTTCTCCTGTACTTTTATCCAAGTTGCTGATTCGAAAATGAAAATGGGTAATTCCCTTGAGAAGGCTGTGTCTACCTGAGGGCATGTTCTATTGTACATTGTTTCAATGTCTCTGTAAATTCTTTAATTTCTATGGTTAAACCTACACTAAATGAACTTCAATTTTGCTTCCTAAATGTGAAAAAGGGATGATACTTAGCTACAATAGGATATTTTTAGTCATCAACACTTTTATTCTATGCTTAAATAATTCTGTACAATTGTGTGTACAAAGGCAAATTCTTGGGAATGTATGGAAAATCATACTGCCCCTAAAATTTCCTCATTATGAAAGATTTAAAACATGAGGATAAAAATCAACCCACTTGTACAAGAATCTATATTTTCTCTTCATAACCAAAAATACTTCTAAAAATCAATAAACTTCTGTGAAATTCACCCATGGCATGAAGATCTGTGTTCAATGGAGAATACATGTAACAGTCAACCTACTAGGACAGGGAATATGTTCTGCAAGAAACAAACCTTGTCCAGTGAGAATCTGCTCACATATAGAGATATAAATATAGTTACACAAGAATCAACAGATTGAGACAGTCACCATAGAAAATGAATTCAAAGACTAAAAATATATATTGCAGGAAAGTCTCAAGTAATACAAATATTAACAATGAAACTTTGATGATGATAGGAAAAGTTTCAGGTAGTGGACTGCGCTCGCTCTCTCTCTCTCTCTCTCTCTCTCTCTCTCTCTCTCTCTGCCACACATTGAGCTCAGTACCCCCTCCTCTTAACTGAAACATAAATTTATGGTCCTACCCAATAACTGTTTGCTTGGGATGTTGACTATTTCAGAATAAAATACATGAAACATCCCACTATAACACCCCAAATCTATAAAATTCAGGAAATTTTCACTTGGGGGACTTCTCCAAAGGCTTTCTCTTCCTGCTGTGTTTAGAGCTATCTCTTTTAATCATGTATGCTAAGGATCTTGCATAATAAAGCTCCTTTCCTGGTTCTTGATGGAAGCCTTTCGCTCTCCTTTCAGAACCTTGTCATGTAGTCTTTGACATGGTGGGCTTTCACTATTAATTATTCTCCTGCATCAAGGCTCGATGCAGAAGTGTGCTTTGAGGCTTTCCATCCTGATAAACATCATTCTGAAGTTAATAGGTCTCAGCTTCTTTCTCCAGAAGCTCATCAAACCTGTATCGTGTAACTGCAAAGAGACTGGCTTGAGTTAGATCTTACAAGCCCAGAAGGGATGAATGACTGAAAATAAGCAGATCTGAGCATTAGAATGGCATTTCTGTCCAAGATGCCAATCTCAAGAATATGTAAATGAAACACATAGTTAAAATACTCTCAGGTTTTAAAATAACACCTGGTGCTTTTAAAAAGCACCTGGTAGCCAGCCACAGGGGCATGATATATAGTTTTCTTGCTAGATTTCTCTTCTAAAATGTTTTTTATTTAAAGTTAATAGTTTAAGCCCTGAGAGTAATGAAATTTGTAAAACATTAAAGTGTGTATTTAAATGTGGAGAATTTAATCATTCATTGAATTAATAAGCGGTGTTGACTAGTATCAAATTAGAAACTAATGAAAAATTTATTGGAAGACTTTTTTCAAAAGACAAAAATACTGTATTTACTAAGAAAAAAGTCAAACAGACATTTAAGGCCTAGAAAACCTAGGATTATGGGTTTTCCAGCTCTGATAAATCTGGTATCAATCAAAATATGCATCGACAGGTGTTCACTTGCTCTCAAAAAAGATGGTGTCAAACATTTGAAAACCTCAATGTAGAACAAAAACAGTAGTATGTACAGATCACTGTAATCCTGAAAGAAAGATGTTAGAACAAGACACCCACAATCCAAACAAGGAGATCAGCCCACATCGTTCTCCACATTAGGTCATCATTTTGCTGCCACAGAATTACACGATTTAGAAAGAACTGGTAACATTGCATACAATACACAGTAGACACTGTCCTAGAAATCATGTTAACTGGAAAGAAGGCTCCAACCAGTTCAGTTTCAGAGTCAATCACTCTTAATGTTGGAGAGCCAGGACTTTTCTCTCATGTTGCTCTGCACCTTTAACATTTTATTTACATGGCAAAGGAATTGCTGTAGTTACTGTCACCAAATCAGCATCCTTACCTAAGAGGCCTATATTCTCTAGTCTATATCTCATGGCTACGCAAGCCGCCTACATAGGACAGCAAAAGAAAACGGGAAATTGGAGTTATGATTGGATACATAAACATCACTCCTTCGTTATCTTCCCACTATTAGTTCCTAGTCCACCCCCACCCGCCACTGTTTCACATCCCATACCTGCCCCCTGTCCTCCTGGCTCTATGAGGATGCCCTCACCCCACCCACCTCACCAGACTTCTAAACTCCCTTGGGGCCTCCAATCTCTTGAAGGTTAGGTGCATCTTCTCTAACTGAACTCACACCCAGTAGTCCTCTGCTGTATATGTGTTAGGGACCTCATAACAGCTGATATATGATGCCTGGTTGGTGATCCAGTCTCTAAGAAATCTCAGGGATCCAGGCTAATTGAGACTGCTGGTCCTCTTACAAGGTCGCCCCTTTCCTCAGCTTTCTCCGGCTTTCCCCTAATTCAGCCAAGGGATGAGCAGCTTCTGTCCAATGATCGGGTGCAAATATCTGCATCTGACTCTTTCAGCTGTTCAATGGGACTTTCAGAGGGCAATCAAGACAGGTCTCTTTTTTAAGTTTTATTTTTTTCTTGGATATTTTATGTATTTACATTTCAAATGTTATCCCCTTTGTCCTCTCTCCCATATCCCTACCCCCTACCCCTGCTTCTGTGAGGTTTCTCCCACTCCCACCCACCCCACTCCCACCTCAACGCCCTGGCATTCCCCTACATCAGGGAAATGAACCTTCACAGGTCCAAGGGCTTTTCCTCCTATTGATGTTGAACAATGCCATCCTCTGCTACATATTTGGCTAGAGTCATGGGTCCCTCCATGTGTACTCATTGGTTGGCGGTTTAGTTTCTGGGAACTCTGGTGGCATCTGGTTGCTTGATATTGTTGTTCTTCCTATGGTGTTGTGAATCACTTCATCTCCCTCAGTCTTTTCTCTAACTCCTCCATTAAAGTCTCCTTGTTCAGTCCAATGTTTAGTTGCAAGCATCTTCATCTGTATCAGTAAGGCACTGGCAGGGCCTCTCAGGAGATGCCCATATCTGGCTCCTGTCTGCAAGCACTTCTTGGCATTAGCAATAGTGGCTGGGTTTGGTGACTGCATATAGCATGGATTCCCAGGTGGGACAGTCTCTGCATGACCATTTCTTCAGTCCCTGCTCCACTCTTTGTCCCTGTATTTCCTCCTGTGAGTATTTTGTTCTCCCTTCTAAGAAGGAATGAAGTATCCACATTTTGATCTTCCTTCTTCTTGAGCTTCATATGATCTGTGAATTTTTTCTTACTTATTCTAAGTTTTTGGGCTAATACCTACTTATCTTTTGTGACTGGGTTACCTCACTCAGGATATTTTCTTGTTCCATCCATTTGCTATGAAATTCATGAAGTCATTGTTTTTAATAGTTGAGTAGTACTCCATTGTGTAAATGTACCACATTTTCTTTATCCATCCCTCTGTTGAAGGGCATCTGTGTTCTTTCCAGATTCTGTCTATTATAAATAAGCCTGCTATGAATAGAGTGGAGTATGTGTCCTTGTTATATGTTGGAGCATCTTTTGCATGTATTCCCAGGAATAGTATAGCTGGGCTCTCAGGTAGTACTATGTCCAATTTTCATAGGAACTGCCAGATTGATTTCGAGAGTGGTTGTACCAGCTTGCAATGCCACCAACAATGGAGGAATATGCCTCTTTCTCTATATCCTCCCCAGCATCTACTGTCACCTGAGGTTTTGATCTTAGCCATTCTGACTGGTGTGAGGTAGAATCTCACGGTTGTTTTGATTTGCATTTCCCTGATGACGAATGATCTTGAACATTTCTTTAGAGAGTGCTTCTCAGTCATTCGATATTCCTCAATATAGAATTCTTTGTTTAGCTCTGTACTCCGATTTTAATAGAATTATTTGATTCTCTGGAGTCTAACTTCTTGAGATCTTTTTATATACTAGATATAAGCCCTCTATCAGTTGTAGGATTGGTAAAGACTTTTGCCCAATCTGTTAGTTGCCATCTTGGTCTATTGACAATTTCATTTGCCTTACAGAAGCTGTGCAATGTATGAGGTCCCATTTGTCAATTCTTGGTCTTAGAGCATAAGTCATTGGCGTTCTGTTCAGGAAATTTTTGCTGGTGCCTATGTGTTCCAGGCTCTTCCCCACGTTTGCTTCTATCAGTTTGAGTGTATCTGGTTTTATGTGGAGATCTTTGATCCACTTGGACTTGAGCTTTATACAAGGAGATAAAAATGGGTCAATTTGCATTCTTCTACATACTGACCTCCAGTTGAACCAGTCCCATTTGTTGAAAATGCTGTCTTTGTGAGCATTTCATAACCTCCATAACGGTGTCAGGCCTTGGGGCCTCCCCTTGAGCTGGATCCCACTTTGGGCCTGTCACTAGACATGCTTTTCCTCTGTCTCTTCTCCATTTCCATCCCTGCAGTTCTTTCAAATGGGAAGTAACAATTATGGGTAAGAGTTTTGACTGTGGGATAGCAACTCCATCCTTCACTTGATACCCTGTCTTTCTGCTGGAGGTGGGCTCTACAAATTCCCTCTCTCCACTGTTGGGCATTTCATCTAAGGTCTCCCTGCCCCTTTTGAGTCTTGAGTTCTCTCATCTCCCAGGTCTCTGGTATATTCTGGAGGGTCCTACCAACTTCCTACCTCCTGATATTGCCTGTTTCCATTCTTCTAGCCCTCAGGGCATCAGTCATTTTCCCCCAGCCAATACCAAATATGTTCCCCTCTTCCCCTGCCCCAGTTCCCTTTTCCTCCCAGTACCCTCCCTCTCTTCACTCTTGTGGTTGCTTTCTTCTCTCTCCCAAATAGGACTGAGGCATCCTCACTTGAGCTTTCATCTGGTTGACCTTTTTGAGTTCTGTGGACGGTATCTAGGGTATTCTGCACTTTTTTTTGGCTAATATCCACTTATTAGTGAGAACATACCATGCATGTCCTTTTGGGTCTGAGTTACATCACTCAGGATGATATTTTCTAGTTTCATCCATTTGCCTGCAAAACTCAGGATTATCAAATCTTTAAGTATAGCTCTAGTTAGATAACAAAGTCTTGTTATAGTTACTTGAAAAATTCTTACCAAAAACCATTAGCAATATGTATTTCAATTTTCTTATTATGGGGATTCATGTTAAATTTTCTTGACATGTCTTATCCAGGTATACATGTATATTCAGGATGAATAGTTGTTCACAAACTAGACCCATTAAAAGAAAAATCTAAGGAAGGAAATACTTAAAATTCTCTTTCTTCAAGGCTAGTTAGATCAGTAACTCCTTTGTGAATTTTTCTAGATTATCACATATGACACAGAACTCCCTGCCATTAGCAATTCATGCTATAGAGAAAGTACTCCATGTAAACCACTCTATAAAGAAATCTGTAAATCCATATAAAATATTTTGGTAAAATTTGTGCTTAGTAAAGTAGGTTTAGGAAAAGCTGGTTACTCCTACCCATGTGAAATTTTATCTAGATGTCTAGATGTGGCTCATCCAGAATCACTTAAACACTGAGGAAATATTAGAGCGCATACACATTAGTTATTTCAATTTAAACTCCTTGCATAGAACAGTTCATTAACTCATAAAGTGTCTCTTTCAAGTGTCATGAGATAAGATAAATCACTTGAAGCAAATACTAGTGGTAAGATAGTACCATGTAGATCCCTTACTTAATTTCATCACTAAAATTGATTTCTTAAAAGTAAATCTATGTCAACAACTAGAGAAAATTTGCCCGATTTTACATCCTACTATGTATTTTTATACAAAATTAAGTTTTAGAACTGAAGGTGTGTTGCCTTAGGTGTAAATTGACTTTGGCAGTACTCATTTGATTCTGATGTTATTTGATTTGACTATAACTATTGCTTTCATGAAAAGCTATTCTCAAATTAACAACATGGAATGATCAATGCTGCCTTAGAAACCAAGAGAATCAGCATGGAGCTTTGACTGACTCAATGAAGGACATCTAGAAGCAAGGACACTAGATTCTAGATTGGTTTCTTCTATCAACTGCCTATAAGGTAATAGACCTGGGTGACATCTGCCAAGTCCCTCATTCCCCTGAAACTTTCCCAACCCCAAACTCTAGGGTAAAGGACCGCATGTTAAAATTTCCCCATCTGTTGGAGATTATATAATTATGGAAGACAATAAAAGCACTTTGAGGCTACAGCAATTGTAAAACCATAAACATTTCCCAAAACTTAACAAATTTTTCCACTGGTATTGTGTAAACACACCTGCCTGGGTTCACACCTGCAGTTTGAATAACATTAATTTAGACTTTTTTTTTACTTATATCACTATGTAAATTAGAAGATGATTCTACAAATGATTTATCATCTTGTTTATTTAATAATAGTTAATACAATCAAATTATAATTTACAACTACACAGTAACAAAGACAAATAGTTCTAAGAAAAAGTCATAAGGGAACAGTTCATGCATGGAGCTTTCTAGAGAAGTGTCATGGATAATAGGGTAATGATAATTGGCAATAGATCATCAATGTGGAGGATACATTTCAAGGAAAACAATTTTTTCTTTTTTGTATATTCTTCTTTCTTTTATTATTTTTAATCATTTTATTTATTTACATTCCAAATGTTCCACACTCCTGGTTCCCCCTCACAGAGTTCTTCACCCCATTCCCCCTCTCCTTTGCTTCTGAGGGAGTTCTCCCCCTACCCCCAGGTATCTCATTGTTTTCTTTTCATTCTTTGAATATTCTTTGAAGAGGGAACTTATAGAGTCCACCTCCAGTAGAAAGACAGGGCATCAAGTAGAGAGGTGAGGTTGTCATCCCACAGTCAAAAACTCTGACTCAGAATTATTTCTGTATTAAAAAAAAACTGCAGGAACAAAAATGGAGAGACTGAGGGAAAGGGGGTCCAGTGACTAGCCCATCTCAAGGGGACACTCCAAGACACGACATTATTGTCAATGCTATGTTGTGCTTACAGACAGGAGCCTACGATGGCTGCCCTCAAGAGAGGCCCAACAAACAGTTGATTGAGACAGAAGCAGATACTTACACCCAATCAATGGTCTGAAGTCAGAGACCTCTGTGATTGAGTTAGGGAAAGGCTGTAAGAAGTTGAGGAGGCAATCCCATAGGAAGACCAGCTGTCTCATAAAATCTGGACCACCAAGATCTCTCAGACACTGAGCCACCAGCCAGGCAGCATATACTAGCTGGTCCGAACCACTCCTTGCCCCTGGCATATATACAGCAGAGGATTGCCTAGTCTAGCTTCAATGAAAAAAGATGTAACTAACCCTTGAGAGACTCAGCTCCCCAGGGTATGGGGAGGCTTGGCAGGGTGTGAGAGGTGTGTGGAGATGTGGGGATGTCCTCTTGGGTATGGGGGAGTGGGAGTTAGGTGGGGAGCTGTTGGGGGGAGCATAATGGAGTGGGGAGGATGACGACTGGACTGTAAAGAAAGATTGAGGACAATAATAATTCTTTTAAAAAGAATAAGAAACTTCAAAAAAACCTGCACAAAATAGTAATTTTTACCAGTCAGTTAAATTTTAAAAGAAAATTTACTGGTGAAGAAAATAGCAGCCAATTTACACTAAGTATAAATCTGCAATGGTGTTTTTTTTTTTTTCTGGAATACACATCTTCAACAGTATTATCTATTTTGTGAAACTTAACTACTTTCTGACTATTAGCCACAAAGTTGTTGTAATTTATAGGAGCATAATTTTGGGGGTACACATCACCACACAAGGGTTCATTATAATGGTGAACACCTGTCATGTTTCTTAATGACTCCTGCCAATAGTCATGACTCATACCTTCATTATGACACTCTTGATAATGGACCTCCCTGGACCTAAAAGATACATTCTGAAAGGAACACCAAGAGACTGAGAGATCCAGCTCTTCAGGTCCCCAACATCTCTGGTTGTCAATGAGATAGCATATGCCAATACATCTTTTCCCAAAAATTGTTGAGAAAATACAAATTTTGCAGTATCTGTGGATATTTCCTGGAATAATGGGGTATATAATGTGAAATATTTGTTTTCTCATAAAATAACTATATGATATCAAACAAATACAAAATAGCAACTGCATCGTTATTGAAATTGTCTTATTATTTTTAAAAAAAGTTACTTCTGCATCTTTTCATACTCCCTGTCTAAAAGATTAGATCTAGATTTTAGTTTTAGTTTGTATTTACCGAACTATTTAGTAAAGCTTACACTTCTTTTATGAAGTCTCAAATATTTGTTGTAGAACTTTATCTTTTGGAGTTTCCCAGAGTCTCTTACATCAGAAAGATAAAACAGAGATGGAGAGATGGCTTGGCAGATAAAAGTACTGATTGCTTTCACAAAGGGCACAGGTTCAATTTCTACTGTACACAGGGATCACAATTCATCTGTATCTCCACTTTCAGGAAATCAGACACTTTCTTCTGGCCTCCGAAATATGGGCATCAGGCACACATGTGGTGCACAAATGCTCATATGGACAAAATACCCACACACTTAGAATTAAACAATAATAAAAAATTTTAATTTTAATAAAGAAATGCAGAAGGTGGCTTAGAGGCCTTCTTATGTTGGGAGCCTAAAGTTCAACTATTATTCAGCCAACAGTGAAAAAATTAATATAATGGCCATGTTCCAGGAATTTTTCTAAATACCTAAAAATAAAGACATGTTTTGTGAAATTCTCATAAGGGTATTTACATAATTATATTTGTTGCCCTCATTTAGTAGATGAGAAAAGTAAAGTATATACAAAGATTCATAGAGCTCATAGAAGAGAAAGTCAGATTTTAAATTCTGCAAGTCTGGTTCCAAGAGGCACATTCATAAGGATGGTGTGCTGCATCCCAAGAATCCTGATTAAAACTTACTTGATGTTTGAGAAAGAGCTAAACAGATGCCAGCGATGCCTACTGGTACGCAGCACTACTGGCTAGCTCAGCACTATCATCAACTACAGATTGAGGCTATGTTCTAGACACATGGTCTGATAACAGTGTTTACTATATCAAGACTCCCTATGAATACCCAGCCCACAAAGGCCTATTGAAACAAGCTCTTTGACTAACTCATGTGCACCCCAACAGGTGAAGGATTCCATAATGATCCTTTCTCCTTTTGATTCAGGTTTCATGGGAAACAGTGAACAAATGACACTTTGGAGAGTATCTTATTATTTTTCCAAAGACTTAGGTGGGCCTCCCTGATGGAGGTTTTCCACGGAGATCTCTGATCTGGCTAGGTGCACGGGTTCAGGGGAAAGGAAGAGAACTTGGGCAGGTATCATTCCACCTCCGTTTCAGTCCAGGCTTAGCCAGCAGGGGACTGTCTATCCTTCAAGGGGTGCAGGAGGACTTCTAGTGGTGATTTCAGGAGAGCAAATCTTTTCCCCAAGCAGCTGTGTTACAGCTCTTATAACAGAAGCTCTCAGACAGTGGAATAATTCCTGCACATTTTTAATCTTAAACATGATTCTTTTTTTCTCCATCTTTATTAAATTGGGTATTTCTTATTTACATTACAATTGTTATTCCCTTTCCTGGTTTCCAAGCCAACATCCCCCTAGCCCCTTCCCCTCCCCTTCTATATATGATTCTTAAACACAGTTTTTGAATGGGTCAGTGTCTGACAGCAGGTGCTTCCTATTGGTTTGGCCTGAAAGCCTGGGAAGACCTCATCTACATATTCAGGGGCATGGTCCTCTTTCTATGACTGATCTATCTTGAGCTTACAGAACCTGTGGTCCAGTCCTAACCTGTGGAGGAGGGGCTTGAGGCATTGTGCTCAATCTGTCTCAAACCTCTCTACAGGGGTCTGTGGGGGGCTGCAGCTAGTGAGACCTTGATCTGGGAGACTGGAAATGGGCCTGCCATCCCTTTTAGGGTTTCCAGGGATTTGACCTATCTTGACTAGGAAGCAGAGTACCTTTCACAGCCTGCTGCCCCACAGACTTATTTTTATTTTTGTATTTGTATGTCTGTGTGATTGTATACTACATACCTGGGAATGCGTGGAGAAGGCAGAAGAGCACATCAGATCCTCTTGAGCTGACGTTACCAGTGGTTATAAGCTGCATAGTACAGGAGCTGCGAACAGAACACTTCTTTTCTAGAGAAATAGCAAGTAGAGATCATCTTTTTAAAAAGAAGTACAGTGGATCTGGGGATATAGCTCATTTAGTGGAGAGCTCTCTGTTAGAGGGCTTTGAGTTTTATGTTTAAATGAGTACAATATAAACCTGGTATGATAGTGAATGCCTATAATGTCAGCATTCAGGAGGAAAAAGGCAGAAAACCCAGAAGTTCAGGATTATCCTTAACCCAAAAATAGGCTTGGACCAACTCTCAAGAAAATGAAGAAACAGACCTTACATCATTAAGACATCTTGGTTTGAGCCAAACTCCCCTGTCAGATTTTTTTAATCTTATAACTTCTCATAGTTGAGGTTTCAATTAAAGTATCAAATTTTTCACCCTCTACCAGCATGCTTGAGAAATAATTCTTCAGGTACTTAGACACTTGTAAATTTTCTAAATTAATATCATTGCTGTCTTGATATGATTGTTTTAAACAGCTGAAATAAAAATGCAATCCTATACGAAAAAGGAATGTTTGGAGAAATGCTTGGTTGTTTACATGGGTAAAGGCAAGGACAGACTGAGTCTGAGGCATTAGGCTAGAAAATAAGCAAGCGTTCAAAAATGATGTGAAGGGGTATCCCATAGTGACATAAAAGACAGTTGGAAGGTGATGTCACTGCACAAAAAAAAATTGTACAATTTCAGCACCAGATAAGTGTTACAGTAATAATGAAATAAATATATGGGGGAAGTTTTGGGGAAGTGCCAAATGATAAATATAGGGTGGGGTTGGGAAATTGTTACTTTGCTGACTTTATGTCATAACCCAGCTCTAAAATAATAATCAATGGAAACAGAATCAAAAGAAACATGTAGGGGGCTGGGCATGTATATCTGGGCTGGGACTTTCGTGGACTCAGCAGTAGTATAAATGGTGACACAAAGTCTTCTAGACATTTTGAAACTTAGGCTTACTCTTGGGCAGTCTCTCTGCTAGTTCATCTAACTTAACTCGACTATTTATCCTATAGACTGCCACATGGCTAGTTCTTTACCTCTCTGATCCTTTTTACATCCATCTGTTCTCTTTGGTGTCTGCCACTTCTGCTTTTTGTCTCCCTGCATCACTCTCTCTGCCTGGAAGTTCTGCCCCCTATTTCCTGCCTAGGTATTGGCCATCAGATCTTTGGTACAACTGATCAGTATCAAGACAACCTCTGATTCATTTCTCAATTGCTTGTAGGCAGGTGAGGAAGGACAAATATTTATAAAATAAAAAACCTAGGCCCAAAGAAATGACAATACCAGAATTCCTGCTAGCACTTAGTTCTCTGCTGGTACAGAATTCATAACTGAAAATACAGAGACACTATTATATCATTTGCAAATAGTGATACTTTCAGACTTCTTCCTCTCCAATTTATCTCCCCTTGATCTCCTTTAGTTGTTGTACTGCTCTAGCTAGAACTTCAAGTACAATATTGAAGAAGTAGGGAGAGAACGTGCAGCCTTGTCTTGTCCCTAATTTTAATGGAATTGCTCTAAGTTTCTTTCCATTCAATTTGATGTTGACTATTGGCTTGCTGTGTATTGCTTTTGTTATGTTCAGGTGTATGCCTTGTATCCTTGATCTCTCTAGGACTTTTAATATGAAGGAATATTGGATGATGTCAAAGGCATTTTGAGCATCTAATGAGATGATCATGTGATTTTTCTTTCAGTTTGTTTACCTGGTATACTATGTTGATGGAATTTCATATATTGAACCACTCTTGCATCCCTGAGATGAAGCCTATTTGAGCATAGTGGATGATGTTTTTGATATATTCCTGGATTCAGTTTGTGAATCTTTATTGAGTATTTTCACATAAAATGTTCACAAGAGAAATTGGTCTGAAATTTTCTTTCTTTGTTAAGTCTTTGAGAGGTTTAGGTATCAAGGTGACTGTGGCTTCATAAAATGAGTTTGACAGTGTTCTTCTGTTTCTATTTTGTGGAATAGTTTGAGGAATATCAGTATTGGCTCTTCTTTGAAGGTCTTGTAGAATTCTGTACTAAAACCATCGGTCCATGGACTTTTTTGTGTTGGAAGACTTTTAATGGTTGCTTCTGTTTCTGTAAGGGTTATAGAGCTGTTTAAATAGTTTACCTGATCTTAATTTAACTTTGGTAAGTGGTATCTAGAATGGCCAAGTAAAAACTGTCCCAGCCAGAGACCCATCCCATCGGCAAGCACCAATCTTGACAATAAAATCAAATGAATATCTTATGTTGCAGAATATTTGATCACACTGTGAGTCCTAAGATTGCATTATTTACTGAAAGAACTGTTTTTACTCGGATTTTGGCTCATCTCTTAGGGTGAGCTTATTTGGCAGTAAATCTCAAAGGCTGAAAACATTCCAGGCCTAGATAAGATTGTATGGAGACTAGATACTTCTGGGACTAGGGCTAAACTAGCAGATTGGGGCCATAAGCCTCAGAAATGACAATTAACTCTGGCAAATAAAAGTTACTTTTACAATAGTATACTCCCATATTTGAGTGGCTTCCCTTTCTGAGAAAGACATCAACTAACTTCAGGGGTATAATCTCTCATCATAAGAAAACAAAATAAAAGATACTTAAATAAAAATCATTCTAATTTGGAGAAGACAAAGGTGATATACTTTCAAGTTTCAAAATAACAAGGAAATGATAACATACAGAAACATTGCCCCTAATTTAAGAAACTGTAAAATATTTATATTTTATGTAAGACAGTTTGTTCTCAAATATGAAAAAATAAAAGATAACAAACAACTAAATGTCACAGCTAACTTTAGCTAGCTTTAACTTGACACAAACCTAGAGTCACCTGGAAAGAAGGAACTTCAACTAAATAATTGGCTTGGTTAGATGTCTGTGAGACATTTTTTAACTGCTAATTGATGTAGGAGGGCCTAGTTCATTGTGGGTAGTGTCATATATAGGAAAATGGGCTAAGACGTATACAAAAGAAATAAGATACCTCTGTGTTGTTTATGTATTCTGCCTTGTATCTTTACACATTTGAAAATGATTCCAGCTCAAATTTTCAAATTTTAAATACGCAATAGAATGGTTTGTAAGAAATAAATTTGCAAAACAACATAATGGGAGTCTTTTGGAGGTGACAGAAATATTCTAGACCTTGATTGTGCCTTTGCTAATATTTTCCAAAACATATCCATTTGTACACTTTGAATTACTGGTTTTAATCGTATGTGAAAATCATCAAGAGTAATTATAAGAGTACTCTTTTAATTGAAAAGAGTAAAGGGGGCAGGACTCCACTATTTCAAATACTAAATAAATGCATTCAAAGGCAGAACAAAAAAGGATTACTTGCATTTGTATTTCATAAGGTCTCCAAAGACTGTTTTTAATGGATAAAAGCCCATTTGATGAGGCTGGTTTATTCCAGCCAGGGTGAACACAAACCACAGGTTAAGCCATGCACTTTAGTTATTTATAAACCACAATATGTAAAAGTTGCCTTTATATTAACTTCTATTTTGTAAAAAGCATAAAATTTGATTAAGGTGAAACAAAATATTCAATAAAATTTTACCCTAGGGATCCTCCATAGTATCAAAAATTCTGAAAATACCACTTACAGTTCTCAGGTATGCCCATCGGTAAGAAGAAAATGTTTATGTATACTTCTTCACCTCCTTATATTCCCAAATATTATTGGTAGTTAACAACCTACACTTGGAGTACCAAGGCCCAACTCCCATGATCTCTCCATCAGAGACTCTTTCTCACTCTTCCTGTCCTGCCTGGTTGTCTCCATTAAGCTTCCGTGACCATCTGCTGTGCAGCAATTTTCTGCAAATTGAAGCATTCCCTCTAGGAATCTAGGAAGGAGAGGGGAGAATCATGAGACTCTGGAGCATAAACTTCACATGTCTGGTAATGTGAAGCCTTTAACATTCCAGAAGATTCCTTACCAAGATTTTTAAAGTCATAAACAGCTGTTGGGAGAGAAGACTCTAGCCAGCCAAGATGCCCAGAAGAGACCCTTGGACATTTCCAACTGTTTGTAAGTCACGATGAGAGCTCCAGGACTCCAGTTTTGCTGGAGTTTCCCTCCAGCTGAGGAAATCTTTGACTGATTCAGCTGCCTTGAATCCCCATGCTCCTATGCATAACTCCTCACCCATATTCCTGTGAGAAACTCTCATGAGCTCATTGTTTCACTAAATTAGAGTTTGGTAATATTACGTTGATCTTGTTCCCAACTGGAGAGAATAGATATTTGCTTATGTCTCCCCAAGAAAAGTGTCACACAACATCATCTACCTCAGCACAATCACTTGTGGCTATCCTCTCCCAATGCCACACTTAAAAATGATTTCCTTTACTGGGCACCATGATGTTGGAAATCTCTGATCAAAGCAAAGAACGTGGCTTTTCTTTTTCCATTTTCTCCCCTTTCTCCTGCACAAAATGAGAAAATTCTGTCAGTTTCTGCCAAGAAACTCAAACTAACTGTGCCATTTTCTCTAATGGGCTTCCCGCCTAGGATCGTGATAGCTAGTTCTAAAATGGAATGTTGTTGTATCCATCCAGTGAAGCTTTGGAAGTTGCAGCCTTTCAATTCTTTGGTGTCAGCATGAAGAGAGACTTTAGAGTCAATATATGCCTCAGAAAATCCTAAAAGCAACTCATAGCCAAAATATTCCTGTTTAAACATTGACCAAGGTAAAGTAGACAAGTGGCTATACCACCTTCAACTCAGCCACTAAAGCAAACCACATCACACTGGCACCTGAAACCACTCAGAAGGAGAAAGCAATGATTGTTAAATTTAACTAAACATGTCTTCCTGACAAAACCCAGACAAATTAATCCACAGCTAGGAAATGGAAGAGTCTCAGAGGACCCCATCCTCTTCTGACCTGCTGCAGATAATAAATCCTTTCTTTCCACTTTATTGTAATCCAGACTTTATTAGGCTTTGTACTCACCAAGATTTGAACCCAGAGAACTTGGTTACAAGAGTCTGACCTAAGTATTTATATTTTTAGAACTCACATGAGCTTGATTTGTGTCCTCCCATCCAAATTCATAGATTAAATTTCAAAATGTCATTATTCAGAATATAACTGTACATGGGCAAAGGTCTTCAACACTGTGATAAGACCAGGAAATTGAATGGATAATGTTGCTTTTATTCCCAGCACTAAGGAGGCTGAGGCAGGAGGATGAGGAATTCCAGACCATCCTGGGCTATTTACAAGTGTTCTGTCTCAAAAAACTAAATTAAGTAATCAGGTAAAATTTGAAGACCTTTTGAGGGTATGTAATCTAATAGATGTCCTTCTAAGAAGGGGCAAAAGCAATAGGGATGTTCTCACACAAAGTAAAACCACACAAAGACACATCTCTCTGCACAATAAGCTTAATGGCTTCCTGAAAAACCAAACATTCCAACAACTGGATCTTGGACTTCCATGTTCCAAACTATAAAAAATAAATTTATCTTGCTTAAGGTCCTCATTAGGTGCAATTTTACCACAATACCCCTTTCAAATGAACATAGTACATGAATTAAATATGAATCTTTCCCTTCTAGACTCTAGCATCTAGAGAGTTCCAAGATACAGACTGTGTCCAACGCTAAGCCATTCTGGTTACACTAGACACTCAAGACAATAAGAAAGAGTCACAGCGGCAAGCTTCATTTACCACTAAAAACCAGTGCACCCACATTCCTTTCACTTGATTAGCATTGTGTGGACACTTTCTTCCTACTCTGAATACTGCCTGTCAGTATTCTTTTCAGAATGCCCTTCTGCTCTACTTTTATCTAAGGAACTTTTTCCTATCTAAGGATTTTCTATCTACGGATTTTCTATGGAATGCAACCATAGCCTTTATTTTAACCATCTCTTTGTGATGAGAAGGCATCACACTTAAATATTGCAATTACTAGCCTTAGCCGTAGAGCAACTTTTATCTTTTCATGGTGGACACTGACCCATATACTCATTAAGCACACAGAAGGCCGCTGCACTGAATGTAGTTCATCCTCTGCTTTGCTGTAAAAACACTTCCTGTGAAAGAGTTGGATAGACTGTTTCAGTCACCATAGAGGACCCCCAAATCCTATTTCCAAAGCAGAGAATTTGTCTGAGGCAGTGAGCGATCCATCTCAAGCAGCCACTATAGAAACTAGATGGGTTATTTGTTTGCTCTAAGACACATAGCCCAGGCTGGCATTGAATTCCCCTCCTTCTGTCTCAGTCTTCATCCAACTCTAACATTCAACTATTTCTCTGATTATTAAAAAACAGCCTATGCTCTTCATCCAGCAATTGGTGGAGGTGATACAGAGACCCAGAGCCGAACATTATGCCGAGTCCAGGGAATCTTGTGGAAGAGTTGGGGGATAGAAGTGAGGCTCACAGAGTCAACTAACCTGGGACCACGGGTGTTCAAAGAGCCTGGGCCACAACCTGCGAGGATGTAGGAGCTGGACCTAGACCCCCTACACATCTATAGCAAATGTGTAGGTTAATGCTCATGTGGTTCCCCTAAAGTGAAGCAGTGGTTGGCTTGGTCTCTATTCCTTGCCACTGGATCCTCTTTCCCCTATCTGGGACTGCCTGAATGGGTCTCAGTGGGAAAGGATGTGCCTAGACCTGCTGAAACTAGATGCGCCATGGAGGGGTGGCATCCAAAGTGGGGCTCCTCTTATCTAAGTAGAAGGAGTAGAGACGATGTGGGGAAAGATGGGTAAAGGTGAGACTGGGAGTAGGAAAGGGCTGTGATCAGGATGTAAAGTAAATTTAAAAAGTAAATATTTTAAAAATTACCTTAAGTCTAAAAGTTTTATTAAGTATGAGGGTTTGCAAACTTTTTAAAAAATAAGATATAATATATCAATTAATTTTTCATTTTATATTTGATTTTTCTCTTTTCTTCTCTTAAGGATCTTATGTTTGTACTGGTAGGCCACGTCTAGACTAGGTATCCTCATTTTTTGGTGTCTTCCCTATTAATTGGAGTGAAATAAACGGCCATACAGATTTCAAACTGACAAGCAAACTTTATTCAAAAAATATTATACATCAGAAAGCCATATTCAAAACCATATAACATATCAGAAATATGCTGCAGGTGAGCAGTGTGTAACGTGAGGAAGAACGTACTCAGGGGCCACAATTATTGAAGGGGCTTCTTTTTATAGAGTACAAGAAGAGGAATTTGGTTGCTAATGGGGTACAGACAATTTTCTATTTTTATTCCAGGCTTGGAATGTGGAAGCTTTGATCACTTCATGAGTTTCCCCAGGATGCATCTGATTTTAAACATAGTTGTGCTCAGTTATTTATAGATTAGATATTAGGTAGGAGGTAGTCTCTGAAACCTCACTGAGAAGACACATTGTATCATTGCACACTTTCCAAATCAGGCCAGGAAGTGCAATCTGCCTTGGTTTCAGAATGTGATCCAGGGTCTGTTTGTCTCCACTTCCTAGGATTTCTTTGAGCCTTGAAGGGAGGGACTCGATAGAGATAACCCTCTCAGGATTAAGTTCCAAACGTCTGTCTCTCTCTCTGTCTAATATCTGACTGTGGGGCTCTGTATTTGTTCCCTTCCACTACAGGAGGAAGCTTCTCCGATGCACGCTAATGAGTAGGTCAGAACGTTGCTGGGAGTCATTTTGTTGCTACATTACTTTAGCACAATGATAGCATTTGATTTTATTCTAGGGTCCCAGCCTATCTGATCTCACTCACTTAGGATATCATGATTAGGGTTAAAAGAAGGGGATCTCAAGGATCCACAAGGGGAAGGACATCAGGGTGTGTCCCCGGGATCTGCTTAGTATTCTGGGAATGGGAACAGGCCACAGCTAACCATCTTCTAGAGATTCAGAGGAAACTGGGGAGTTGGTTTTGGAGGAAAGGAGGAAGAGCTAGGGTCTGAAGAAAACCTATCTACTCTTCTTCAATTTCTTCACTGTTTTAAATTTTTCATTGTAAAGATTTAACTTCCTTGATCACATTTATCCCATTTTTAAAAGACCTTTCCCTGATTTCTTTCTCGGTATGTTTATCATTGATGGGGAGGCTACTGATTTTTGCATGTTAATTTTATACTATGCCATTTTGCTGAAAGGGTTTAACAACTGTCAGCATTTCCTTGTGGCATCTTTAGGTTCTTTTATGTATAGAATTATATCAGAACTTAAAAACCTAAATAAAAGAAGAGAAACAACTCAGTTAAAACTAGGCTAGGAAACTGAAGAATGATTTCTTAGAGGAATGCAAATCACTAATACATGTAAGTGCCCAACATCCTTAGCCATTAGGAAATTTTCAAACTAAAATTATTTTGATGTTGAACCAAATGACAAATTTTGATGAGAAGGCTGAGGGAAAGGAAATTATTACTGTTGATGAGAATGGAAAATGGTACAGGCCATATGAAAATCAGTGTGAAGGTTCCTCTAAAGCTAAACATAGATCTAACATGTGACAGGCTATACCTCTCCTGAGACTATAACCAAAAGACTTGATGTTCTCCTATAGTGATACTAGTCCATTCATGTTAATTGCTGCTCTGTTCACAACATCTAGGATATGGAAACAGCCTAGACAGACACTATCAACTGATAAATGGATAATGGAAACATGCTGCATTCACAGAGCTGTGAAGAAAGATCGAATTATGAAATTTCCAGTAATTTGATGAAACTGAAAAAAATTACTGAATGAAGTAACCCAGAACCAGAAAGATAAATTCTACACAAAGTTCCTCATATACTAGGCCTAGCTTTGAATCATTAGATTTATCTATTTAAATTGGAGAAGTCTGTATACAGCAGGAGACTGTGATTGAGCCATTGGAAATGTTAGATTTTAATAGAGAAAGATAGAATACAATTGGTATGAGGGGAGATGAGGGGCTGTAGGAAAGAAGCTAATACTAAGGGCATTGAAAAAAGCATAGAAGCTGACTATTTTAGAAGCATCATATATATTTAGACATACATCTATAGAAAGATTTTTCAATGAAATTACTCTATATGGGTGGATGATCTTGTCCACAGATTATCTAACAGTGGCCCAGTGTCAAATATATAATACCTCCATTCAAGTTGTTGACCAGGTTGTCTGTATGCAGAAAAGTGAAAATAGACACATATTTGACACCTTGCACAAAGCTTAAGTCCAACTGGATCATGAACCTCAACATAAAACCAGATATAGTCAATCTAATAGAAGAACTCATTGGCACAGGGGGAAATTTCCTAAACAGTACTCCAGTGTTTCATGCTTTAAGATCAAGAATTCATAAATGGACCTCATGAAACTGAAAAGCTTCCATAAGGCAAAGGACATAGTCAATAAGACAAATCAGCGTCCTACAGATTTGGAAAAAATCTTCATTCACTAACCCCACATCTAATAAAGGGTTAATGTTTAAAATATATAAAGAGCTCAAGAAGCCACCCATCAAGAAACCAAGCAGCCCAATCAAAAAGTGGGGTATAGAACTAAACACAGAATTCACAACAGAGGACTCTCAAATGGCTGAGAAGCACCTAAAGTCCTTAGTGATCAGAGAAATGCAAATCAAAATGACCCTGAGATTTCACCTTACAACAATCAGAATGGCTAAGATCAAAACCTCAGGTGACAACACATATTAGCTAGGATGTGGAGAAAGAGGAACACTCCTCTATTGCTGGGGGAGGGGGATTACAAACTGTTACAAACACTCTGGAAATCAATTTGGAGGTTCCTCAGAAAATTGGAAATAGATCTACCTGAAGACCCAGCAATACCATTCTTGGGAATATAACCCAAAAGATGCTCCACCATGCCACAGGGACACATGTCCCACCCTGTTCATAGTGACCTTATTTGTGATAGCCAAAAGCTAGGCACAAACCAGATGTCCCACAAGAGAAGAATGGATACAGAAAATGTGGTTCACTTACACAATGGAATACTACTGAGCTATTAAGAACAAGGACATCCTGAGTTTTGCAGGCAAATGGACGGAACTAGAAAATGTCATCCTGAGTGAGATAACTCAGACCCAAAAGGACATGCACGCTATGTTCTCATTAATAAGTGGATATTAGCCAAAAAAAAAAAAAAAAGAACAGAACTCAAAGAGGTCAAGAAGATGAAGGGCTCAAGTAAGCATGCCTTAGTCCCATTTGGGTGGGAGAAGAAAGCAACCACAAAGGGGAAGGGAGAGAGGGGTCTCAGAGGGAAATGGATGGGGGGTGGGAAAGTGGTAGAAAGGACTGAAGCCCTGATGGCCAGCAGAAAGAATGGAAAGAGTAAATTCTGGAGGTAGGAGGTTGGAAGGACCCTCCAGAATGTACCAGAGACCTGGGAGGTGAGAGACTCTCAGAACTCAAAGCAGGGGGGACCTTAGATGAAATGCCCGACAGTGGGGAGAGGGAGCTTGTAGAGCCCACCTCCAGCAGAAAGACAGGGCATCAAGTGAGGTATGGAGTGCCTATCCCACAGTCAAAACTCTGACTCATAATTGTTCCTGTCTGAAAGAACTGCAGAAAAGGAAATGGAGAAGAGCCTGAAGAAAAGAAGGTCCAGTGACAGGCCCAAAGTGGGATCCAGGACAAGGGGTGGCCCCAAGACCTGACACCATTACTGAGGCTATGGAGCACTCACAAAAAGGGACCTATCATGTCTGCCCTCTGAAAGCCCTAACAAGCAGCTGAAAAAGTCAGATGCAGATACTTGCAGCCAACCAATGAACAGAAGCTGCTGACCCTTGTGGTTGAATTAGGAAAAAGCTGGAGGAAACTGAGGAGGAGGGTGACCCTGTAAGAGGACCAGTAGTCTCAATTTACCTGGACCCCTGAGATCTCTCGGACATTGAATCACTAACCAGGCAGCATAAACCAGCAGTTATGAGGCCCCCAAGACATATACAGCAGAGAACTGCTGGATCTGGACTCAGTCAGAGAAAATGTACCTAACACTCAAGAGACTGGAGGCCCTAGGGAGTTTAGAGGTCTGGTGGGGTGAGTGGGGTAGGGACATTGTGGAGACAGTGAGGCAGGGAGGAGGTATGGTATGTGGAACAGTTGGAGACTTGACCAGGAGGGAAATAAATTCTGGAGTGTAGAAAGAAAGAAAAGAAGGAAAGGAGGAAGGGAGGAAGGAGGGAAGGAAGGAAGGAAGGAAGGAAGGAAGGAAGGAAGGAAGGAAGGAAGGAAGGAAAGAAGGAAGGAAGGAAGGAAGTGCCAGAGTGGTCCCATGGATCCCCAAAGCATACAGAATTTCCCCCATTGCTCCTGGTTGCCAATGAGAACTTGATGACAACACTTTATTGCTGAAGACAAAGATACTGTGCATCACAGGGCATTGAGAAATCAAGCCTACCTACCTGGAAGAGTCTGCTTTACTAAGAGGCTTGAAAGCAATACTAGGAAAGTATTGTACAGGCTGCTGAAGGAGAAACGTAATCACCAGTTTTTCCTGGATGTACACATTTCAAGGAGCAACTGTGTCCTGCTTGGCAAAATATGCACATTGAGACAATGATGACATGAATGTTGTAAGAGTACCCAACACTTTCTGACTGGATTTAGGGCCCAGTATATAGATCTAAATGCCTGATACTTTAGTCCAGTCAGAATCCATGGTTTTTATGTCCATTTACTGTAGAGGCAAACTACTACTGTTTGTTAGATGGGCACTATCAAAGTGCCTTCTAAGGACTAGCTTTTACACTCAGCCTCTCAACTCTCATCAGAGAAACTTCTCTTTGAGGTGAACAGAAATTAATGTGTGAACTCAGAACTGGTCGAAGGCAGAGGGTAAGTGACCATTAAAGGCTTAATTCTAAATGGGCTATGGAATATCTCAAAAAGGGAGGAGTAGATTGTAAGTCACAAAGGTTAGGGAGAAGTTCTATGAAGCAACGTCTTCTGGAAATGATAGCGCTCTTTTACTCATGAACTCACACCTGTAGTTGCCTGAACAAAAACCAAGCCATTCCACATTCCAACATGCTTGGGGGAGAGGGGAATATGGAAGGTACAGCAAGAGAGAGAGAGAGAGAGAGAGAGAGAGAGAGAGAGAGAGAGAGAGAGAGAATATAAGAAGCCCTGACTTTCTCCTTCAAGGGAAAAAAATGACTGATGGGCTGATGCCTTCTCACCTGGAAGGCTGCAATTTATATTGTTTAACAACATGGTGAACTTTTGCTAATCTGTTGAGCCAAGCCTCACTTGACTCCCCCAAAATTCTGAGCATTATTTAGTCCTTATTTATCTCTCAGTAAATAGAACCCCTCCTTTTGAAAGAGGTCCCAAGTACTTTGCACCCTCATCAATATAATCCATCTTTGTTTGTTACAAAGCCTTCTTCAGGAGGCCATTACTCTGAGCATGGGTTAGCAGTCAATAGAACTCACTCTTTTTTGTAAAAGTCACTAGTTCCTTGCTATAGAGATGTACTTTGCAAAGGTATTTTAATGTTGCCATCCCTGAGGCTTTGTTGTGATAATTGTCCAGAGGAGACATTTTTTCCAAGTTTTACTGTGTTTAAATATGTAAGAAAAATAAATTTCTATGTCGGACTCTGGAAGTCTTTGAACCAGCACCTGCTAAGGTGGAGCTGACTGGCGTTTTATTCTTTACCTCACACAGATAATTTCCCTGCTGTCTGTGATGTCTGTAGGAACCCCAACAGGGAGAACACAAAGCCTCATCCAAAAGAAGATAAGTCTATTTTTAAAAATCTCCAGGCATTACCAGCATTCAGGAGACAGAGTTAGGCCAATCTCTATGAGTTTGAGCTTGTTCTAAATGATGAAGTCCAACCCAGCCATAACTACAGTGAATACATTTCAAAACAAATGGAAAACAAAGATATCATTGTTTCATGAAACTTGCTTGATTAACATCAACTTTTCAGCATTTTCTCCTAAGAGAAGGCTAGTCCAATCCAAGATAGGTTGTTCTAGCACAGCTCCTTAAACCTTTTGACAGAGTGATGTGGTATTGACATCCTAAATATTTAGCCCATAGTCATAGCTATCCTAGGATGCTTGTTGTGGCCTATGAGCCACAGGATGGGCATGCAGGAGTGCCTAAATTTCCTAATTTGATTTAATGGGTCTAGCATATTTCCAATTTTTGTTTAGTTCTAGGGTCCAATGTATTCTCTTAAATGACTAAGTTTTCTTCTTTCTTTATTAAGTCCTCCATTATACCTTAAGCTTGGGGTGTAGGGTCCAACGGAATACCCCATGCTACACCAAGACTGCTTAGTAAACAATTTCTCCAGAAAAGTCAGAAATTAATAAACAAAGAATCATTCCTTCAAATGTACATGACCACTAGTAGGAATTACACAAGGCAGAAATTACTATTGATTTTATTTGAATCTGTCTTCTCTTGAGAGTTGTGAAAAATGTAGGAAATATAAATCTTTGAAATAAAATAGCTGGAGATTTGATTTTGCTTGTTTTCCCTTTATTTCCACTTCTGCTTCCCACTTCATCCCATCAGTCTCCTCTTGATGGAGTCTATGTTGAGAACGTAGTATATTTGTAATCTTCCTGTGCTCTTTATAACCTAACAATAATTCATATATGTACACACACACATAGATATACATATATATATACACATATATATCCACCATACCTCATCACCATTATTTCTTAAACGGAATCACTTTTATTGAACTCTATTTTTGTCTTCTTATCCATGGATAGATACCCTGTGGCAACCGTTTTAGGTGAATTTGTCTACCACTAACCCATCCCTTTTAATGGCCATCTAATATTGCATGCCTATGAAAGGAACATCTGTTATTTACCTTTTCCACTCTGAAAAGCATTCATTTGTGCTTGCAATTCTTGGCCACTGTAAACAAATCAGTAAACATAAATCTTCATAGACTGGCATTTTTTATTTCCATGAGGTAGATTCCTAGCGAAAACATTCAGTATTGAAGGTTACATATATTTTTCATTTTAATGGATGTTGCCAGATTCCTTTCCAAAGACAAGCAAACAAAAATAACTCAAAATAAAACTATCCCAATATTACAAAATTAGGAAGAGGTAAAATCTGTACTTAAGCCTAAACATTGCTTTCAGCTCTCCATAAGCTTTTCTATATAATCAAAGAGATGGTTAGGCAAATAAATAATTAATCACTACACTTACAGATTTCACTTTGACAGCTCTGCTAGCTGAACCAGCCCTTTCTCAGTGTGCTTGAAAGAAACATGGGGAAACGAGAGGAGGGGCAGGCAGAAAGCAGGAAAATCTGTTCTCACACTTAAGAGAGGCAGGTGACAGTTGACATCTTCATAAAGCAAATAGCAAATAGACTTCCTTCATGTTGTGTGCATCTGAAGGGCTGTCACCTAATAGGCAGCTGTACTGAAGTATGCTCATGACATCTGCTTCTAAAGTGGCTTGCCAGAGAACTATTTCTGAGACTCTGCTCTGAAAATCTCCAAGGCTCTTGCTAATGCTATGGCTCTGAAAATGCTAAAGAGCCATTAAATCATATTTATGTCAATGGCAGCTCTTCAGACCTCGGTTAATTCTTTTCATGGCAGCAAAGAGGAGAAAAAAAACAAACCTGCGTTTGGCAGTGGAACATCCCCAGCTTCCACGCTGTGCCAATGAGCCTGACTCGAAGCATTCACCAAGGCATTCAGCTGCTGCAGACCACCTCAGTGCAGCTCAGCAGATGGTGAAAACAGTGTCTGAAGCAACTGGGGCCATTTTAGACTTCAGGAAACATAGCAGGTGCTACAGGTCCCCAAATGATGCCCAACTTCACTTTCATGATATATTTTTTTTTGTGACGTGGGGCTCTTTTCTCCTTCGCATTTGCCTCACTATGCACTTAGCATGATGCTAGTATATGTCAATGAACCGGAGAAGAGGTTATAAATGAGAAGGGATGATTGCATCGCAATTAAGAAGAATACTTCTGGGTATCTTTGCAGAATGCTGAGAGAATGCCATGTTAACAAATTTTCTTTTTGGAACTTACACTATTTCTTTCTGTGAATGCATAATTCTATCTTCCTATGAATTCCAGGGTTTGACTTGAAAGAAATCTCAGAGGAGTAAAGATCAGAGATATTTTAATGAGTAGCTACAGGAAAGTTTGAGCAAGTAATGTTAGAGAAATTAGAGTCAGAATTAAGTTTATGTAACTTAATTACATAAGTTTGATTGCCGCTTCTTGAAATACTGTCCCTCAGTGGGGCTCAACCAAGAGACAGTGTTTCACTACTCTTTTACTTATTTTTCTCTCTCATTTCAAACCATCACTGCTCAGAGTCTCCATTTTTCTGCTTCACATTAATTTTAACATTATTCAAGATGCTGTGACAACCAATATTGTACTTGGGTCTCAATGCTCACTGTTCTGTGAAATTTACTAGGATAACTCAATGTGAACTCTTCTTGGCAGTACCCACATGCTGATCATCGCCAGGACTTTTGTTCCAGATCTGTTTAACAGGTTGACAAATTCGTGTTACTGACTCTCAGCTTTTATCAACACCCCATCCCTACACCCAAGCTAACTTGGTTTCCAGGTTCACTAATTGTGGAGCATCACACCCATGTTACTCTCCCAGAATCTATCCAGGAAACCTGAAAGCTAGTCTACATTTCTCCCTTACTCCAGTAAAAGATTTAAGTCTACCATTGAAATGCCTCCTAATTTTTTCATCTACTTTTGATTTCTTTTCTGCTGGTTCAGGAAACTGCTCACGCTGCAGTTCTCACATGAATTGTACCACTGCTATTAAACTTTCAACTTGACATTTGTTTACAGTCTATCCTTTCCCATCCTAATTCTGAATATCTCTATACTTCAGTCACATTGAAACACTTATATCTTGCTTGAAATTCCTATTTGTTTTGAGAGTCTATGTTATATATTCTGCCTAGACTCTTTCTCATAAGTAGGCTCAATATTCTGAGGGTTGGACCATTACAGCCACTAACCCTACAGACTGGAATTAGGCTAAGTCTATATGGGTTCTAAAGAAAGAAACCCTAATTAGTGTCTCCATTAATAAACATCCTAGTTGTATGATCTTAGGCAAAGGTTCCCACTCCCGCCTGTACTTCTGTGTTTCCTATATACAATATGGAAAAAATATTGTTTTTATAGTTTGAAATTAGTGTAAGACCAAACTAATATAATGAAAAAAAATGTTTAAAACAAAGCACAACACTTAAAGTCTACACTAAGCTGTTTGTATTACCATACTTAAGTCCCCATAATAGAATAAATGAGAAAAGTAACTTTAAAAGTTTATTTGGGCTCATGTTTCAGAGGCTTAAACCCATAGTCAGCTGACTCTATTGATCTGGAGTCATGGCAAGACAGACCATAATAGTTAAAAAGCCATAATAGAGCAGAGCTACTCATATTTTGGAAGACAGATATCAGAGAGATGAGAATGTGATACAAGGAAAACTAAACTCTTCAAAGACAAGTTTCTCCAGTAAGGCTCCAACTCATAATAGTTCATCTATCTGAGGATCCATTAAGGTATGAAGATCTTAATGAACTCGGAGTCCTCCTGATAAAATTACCTATCAAGAATCTATCAGCTGGCAACCAACTCTTTAACACAGGAGCATTTCTAAGATAGTATTTTTTTTTTAAATTCAACCCTAACACTGTTGAGTTGATGGTATTGTGAAGATTGAGAATCACAATTGCCAATTTACAATCCTACCAGCAATGAAGGAATGTTCCTCTTTCTCCACCTCCTCTCCAGAATGTACTGTCACTTAAGGCTTTGATTTTAGTTATTCTGATTGGTGTTTAAAGTGGAATCTCAGGGTCATTTTGATTTTCATTTCCCTGATGACTAAGGATATTGAACATTTCTTTAAGTGTTTTTTGGCCACTCAAGTTTCTTCTGCTGAGAATTCTCTGTTTAGTTCTGTACCCCATTAATTGGGTTATTTGGATTTGGGTGGTTTTTTTAGTTTGTTATCTATGTTGGATATTAGTCCTTTGTCTAATGTAGGGTTAGTGAAGATCTTTTCCCAGAATGTAGGTTGCCATTTTGTCCTATTGACTATGTTCTTGCCTTACAGAAGATTTTTGGTTTCATGAGGTATCATTTTTCAATTGTTGATCTTAGAGCCTGAGCCATTGGGTGGTTTGTTGAGGAAATATCCCCCTGTAATACTGTGTTCCAGCCTCTTTCTCGTTTTCTCTTCTATTAGATACAGTGTATACTTTTATGTTGAAGTCCTTGATCCACTTGGACTTGACCCTTGTGCAAGGTGATAAATACAGATCTATTTTCATTCTTTCAATGCAAACCATCAGTTAGACAAGCACTATTTATTGAAGATGTTTTCTTTCTTTTATTTTCACTGTATGGTTTTGGTTTCTTTGTCAAATATCAAGTGTCCATAGGTGTGTGGGTTTATTTCTGAATCTTCAATTCAATTCCATTGATTAACCTGTCTGTCTCTGTACCAATACCATGCAGTCTTTATCACTATTGCTCTGTAATACAGTCAAGGATGTTTATTTCCCCCAGAAGTTCTTTTAATGTTGAGAATTGTTTTGGCTATCCTGTGTTGTTATTTGTCTTTCCATACAAAGTTGAGAATTACTCTTTCCATGTCTGTGAAGAATTGTGTTGGAATTGTGATGGGGATTGCATTGAATCTGTAGATTGCTTTTGGTAGGATGACCATTATCATTATGTTAATCCTACCAATCCATGAGTATGTCAATCTAGTGCTTCCTCAGAAAATTGTACATAGTTCTACCTGAAGACCCAGCTATACCGCTCCTGGGCATCCCACAAGGTTATGTACTCTACTACACTCATAGCAACCTTCTTCATAACAAGCCAGAAGCTAGAAACAACCTATATGTCCCTCAATTGAAAAACTGATAAGAAAAATGTGGTTCATTTACACAGTGGTATTCTATTCATCTATTAAAAATGAGTACGTCATGAATTTTGCAGGTAAATGGATGGAACTAGAAAATATCCATCCAGTGGGGTAACCTGGACCCAAAGGATATGCATTGTATGTACACTGATAAGGGGATATTAGATAAAAAGTACAGAATATCAAGGATACAACCCTCAGACTGTAACAAGTTTAACACAAAGGAAGGTCCTAGTGAGGATCCTTCAATTCCACTTAGAAAGGGGAACAAAATAATCTTGGGAGGCAAAGGAAAGGAGGTACCTCAATGGGAGAGATGTGAGGGGGAAAAGGGGGTCAGATCAGGTATGCAGGAGTTGAAAGCCCAGAGGACCAGGAGAATGAAAGGAAATAGCCTTCTAGTTGTCAGGGGGTAGGGTGGGGATCCTCTAGAAAGTTCCATTGACCTGGAATTGTAAGAAACTCCAGGACTCAGTGGACTTAGCTGAAATGCCCAAAAGTGGGAAGAGACCACCTCTAGTAGACAGACAGGATACCAAGTGGAGGGACGGGATTACCAATCCACTGTCAACTTTTCTGACCTAGAATTGATCCTGGCTAAAATAAATGCAGAGACAAGAATTAGCAGAGACTGAAGGAAAGGCGGTCCAGTAGCAGGCCCAACTTGGGATCCACCTCAAGGGGAGGCTCCAAGGCCTGACACCATTACTGATGCTATGCTGTGCTTGCATTCAGGAGCCTAGTTTGGCTGCCCTCATAGAGGCCCAACAGTCAGCTGAAAGAGTCAGAGGACAAAGCAAAGGACACAAGCCAGGGACCCCTGTGGTTGAATTAGGGAAAGACTGAAAGAAGCTGAGGAGGAGGGAGACCCCGTTTTAACTAACCTGGACCCCTGGGATCTCTCAGACACTGAGCCACCAACCAGGCAGCATACACCAGCTGATATGAGACCTCCAACACATATACAGCAAAGGACTGCCTGGTTTGGCCGCAGTGAGAGAAGATGCAACTAACCCTTGTAAGACTTAGGCCCCAGGGAGTGGGGAGGCCTAGCAGGGTTGGGGGGTGTGGGGACATCCCTTTGGAGATGGGGAGGAGGAATGGAATGAAAAACTTTAAGAAGGCAGAACCCAGGATAGGGATAATGACTGGACTATTAAAAAAGATAAAAGATAATCTTTAATTAATTAATTAAAAACATTTTAGAAATTAAAAAGCAAATAAGCTATCAAAAATTCACATAACAAGCAGATATGTTAATCTGAATGCAGGAAGTTATTGTAAAGTCTAGTGTCTGTGATTTAATAAATACCATATCAATGTTTTTAAAAATTAAATTAGAATTACCATATGATTCAGCTTCATAAGTCCTTGCTGAACACCCAGTGGATTTCAAATTCTACTACAGACAAACTTTACATCCATGTTGATTGCTATGTTTTATTTCAAATAATTATGAAATGGAACCACCTTACACACTGTCATCAGATGACTGTGTAAGAAAATGCGATACATATACACATTGGAATTTTGTTCAACTGTGAAATAAATAAAATCATGATACTTTTTGGCAAATGGATGGAACTAAAAAATTTAGTATGTTAAATAAAATAAACTAGACTCAGAAATATAGGTACATATACTTTTCCTCATATCTAGATTCTGATGTGTATTTATGTCTATATAAGTATGTGGGGATTAGGTCATTGAATTAGACATGAGACTATGAAAAGGGAAGAAGATACCTGAAAAGATGGGAAAAAGAGGAAGAGTGATTGAATAGATGAGACATGAAAACAGAAGCGAAATCTGGAGGAAAAGAGGAAAAAGCAGAAAAAGCAGGTGCTGAGGGAGGAGATGAAACAGGGAGATTAAAAAATCAAAGTATATGTGAAATGCTTTACTCAGTATATTAATTCACTAAGCAGTTTTAATAAAGGATCGGCTTAATCTTTCCTCGATTCCTTGAAGCTCAGCTGCATTCACCTGCACTTCCTCTCTCTCTCTCTCTTTCTCTCTCTCTCTCTCTCTCTCTCTCTCTCTCTCTCTCTCTCTCTCTCTCTTGTATATATAAAAACAATATTTTTATAAATCTTTTATGAACTTTATCAAGAATATTGATATTTCATTCACAGGGAGGATATTGTCTTCTTTAGTTTGCTACTGTATTGATAGTAGATGTAAAAATTCATAAGATATTTACAATTTTATGAAAGGAAAATACTCTCTAGCTATCTCTCTAGCTTTTACCCATTATCTTTTCTCTAAAATTGCCCTAAATTCATGAACTTCAAATATTATGCCTTGACTTGTCCTCTAGATCATAATTTATTTTTAAAACATGAATCATGCACTCCACTGAATAAATGCCTCACTGAAAAGAAAATAGTCTTCCCTCTGATCACTGTCTGTCTATTATTACATAGTTCAGATATTACCTAGAAAGAGCAATATTTGAGGCTAATTAACTCTGTACAGGAAGATGAGTGTACTTAGCTCCCCAAAGCATAAGGTGACTGCATAATGTGAAAACAGCAATCCCCTGATGACAGCAGACACTAAAAAGAATTAAGATTATAGTAAGTGTCCAGAACATAGTCAAGCACAGAGCAGCAAATGTTCACTCAAGTCTAGAGGCCTTTCTACCCTGAATGAGACTTTGGTCCAATTCTATGGAGACATTAATGTTAATGGATATTGCAGGCTGTACCACTTACTCGTTTTTAGTTAGCTCATTTCAAGTGCTGCAACCCACTGAACCGAAAGCAGTCAGCAGAACAGAATTTGTCTAATATTAGACATCAGTGTGTATAATTAAGATGATGATGCTGGACTGTTGGTGTTTATCACTTTTGCCGCAAAGGAAATAGACCTTGGAATCCAGGCACTAGATTGGATTAATCGTTTACATAAACAGTATCATGAGGAAATACCTTGTATAAAAGACAATCTATTGACTAAAACATTTCTCTATTGACCAAATGTACAGGTCCTAGGATAGTATATGCTGGTCTGCTTAAATCTAAACTACATGAACTATTTAGGGTAGCTTTAAACTTTTCACATATCAGATGTGCTCAAAGTGAAGGTGCTATTTAGTAGATTTTCAATATTTTTTCTATACATTCTTGCTACACAATAGTAATGTCTATGATCATAGGTGATAGGTGTTGTCATGTTCCCACAACATATACACAGCCTCGTATCAGAAAATATCTTTCTTGTAGTCTGGTTAAGACAAGATGGTCAGGAAAAAGACTTTAAACAAAGACAGTCTGGCCCTAGAAAACAGCCAGGGCTACTTGTTACGCCAACATAGGAAGTACTGTGGTGTCTAGGGCAGTGATCACCAAGTAACATCTTCTATGATGACCAGGATACAGGGTTCTGACCCATTCTTGTTTTTGCCAACATCCTCCTGATCCTAGAGCTTCCACTGGCTACCAAACCAAGAAAATTCTAACTTCAAGTCTGGCCATTGGTGTGATTTTCAAGCTCTTCTCCCAATTTACACTCTTGGACGTATACCTTCCTAATTCAGTTGGCTGAAGCCTCTGAAACACCATAATCCCCCTCCCTACCCTCAAGGATAAAACTGGATCCTGCTCTCCAGGATAATGGATGGATTCTAAGCTCTATACAAACGACAGCTTTTCTGTCCTCCCCTGCCCACTACTTTCAGAAAGCACTACGTATTTTAAAGGACCTTAGTCAATCCCTTAGTAGCACTAAAACATCCATCTCCACTCTGCCTGGGCTACCTGTACATGTATCTTTTATTCACCAGCTGTAATTGCTGTTCCAGAGGCTTACTGCTGAATAACCTCTCCTTTCCTAGTTCTTTCTGCTCCTTTCTATTCTCTGGCTTCAACTGCATCTGCTGAACTGCACTGAACTGCATAAACTCATAAAGGAACTCAGCTCCACTGCACTGCACTCACTGCACCGACTCCCAGCGGCCTCTGCGGACCAAACTGACTGTACTGCCTTCCCTATACCTGCACCGCTATTAATAGCTTTTCTCCCGAGAGTCGGGAATATTGGATCTTAGACTCATTCTGTCAAATTTTTCTGATTTGTCTTTCTCTGATTTGCCACTTTTCTGTGCCCCCTAATTAAATGTCATTGTTGGAGATTGAAGTTATGTGCTAAGGATTCCAGCTAGAAGGATTAAAGGTATGTACAAGAGTGTGCCTGCATCCTACCCAGGTCACACATACCTAGGAGGTCTTTCTATGTAATCAGAACAGACATGTTACTACATTAAACCTCCTCTATACTTACCCTTTTTATCATAGATTCAGCCATATTTACTCCAGAAAAGAACACACCTAAATCTTAAAAAAACATAATATCAGGGTTACCTATAGTACAAACTAAATAGGCAATGACCTATTGTGTGTGGGTTTTTATGCAAGTGGTCAGTTAATACCTAGATTTCTATTCCATTTTTTTTCTTTTCCAGAGATTATTATTTGCAGGAATCTTTCTTTTCTGGAATAAGCATCCCAACATCAATGAGAGTATAAGAGAGAAGATGTCAGTGGTAGACTGAATTCGCCAAGGAGTTCCTTGATACCAGGTCCAGTTTTTATTTCCATCTTATGCTCTAAGACTACAAGGTGGCCTGAGCAATCAAGCGAAATTTTACAAAGTTCTTGTGGCCGGCAGAAGGTTGTTAAGGGCAACAACTCATTGTTTAAGCTATTTCTCCAGGTCATAGCTAATGAAGTCATGCTTGTCAAACAGACAATACAAGGAGAGCTTTAAGTAAATCACTAAATCAATCAATAAATCAGTATCTAGTAATTGGCCTTTCTTCTTCTTAATTTAGTGGCAGTTTTAGTTCGATGTCTGTTGCTGTGAGAAGACAATGACCAACATAGGTAGGAACGTGTCTATTGCATCTTGTAGGTTACAGTCTCTCATGAAGGGAAGCTAAGACAGGAACGCAAGATGTGAACTGAGGCCAGACACTGAAGCAGAGACCACAAGGCAAGGCTGTTTGCTAACTTACTCCTAGGTCACCTTCAGCTATTTTTCTTATACAGCCCTGGCTTCCCTGCCTAGAAATTGCACTTCCCTTATTCAACTTATGTTCTACTTTCACAAATGTGTCAAGTTAACAACTGAAGCTATTATATTCCATCCCATTTCATCATTAACATGAACACATCACTTCCAACGAAAGTCTTTCCTTTTGTTTTCCTCCCAAGACCTCATGTTAATAATATAATATAAAATACAATAAACCATTAAAATTTTTACAATCTTTAAATGTGTCAACATTTTAAAAGTTCAAGTTTCTTTAAATATCCAAAGTTCATTTACGGTAGGCTCCCATAAAATTAAAAACAAGTTAAATATTTATTCCTTGAGTGAAGAACCAGTGTATAGTTATAGTCAAAGCAAACCCAAGCCAAAATCCAACAATTATAAAACCTCAATTCTTGATATTTAGAAATCATTTATGATCTTTGGTTTCTAAAGGTTTCTACAGCCAGGTAAGAATATATATTCGTGTGTGTGTGTGTGTGTGTATGTGTGTGTGTGTGTGTGTGTGTGTGTGTTTGTGTGTGTTCTTGCCATTGTTCTTTGTTGTCCACACCAAAACTAAAAAGTATAACATGTGGCCTAATATACTACATATACTGATTTCAACATGCAGAAAAAGCAGATACTGTTATTAGCCTCATCTGTTATTAGCCTTGGCAGTATGAAGGCAGTTGATGAAGGAGAAAAAGACATTATGACCTTACCTGGCTATAAACTCTACAAACCAAAAATACCAGCCTACCAGACAACATATACCCAACTGTATAAACGAGGTAAGGCTGTGATGGGGATGAGTAACCTCTCTCTGATTGGACTTGAGGCCTGCTTTATGAGAGGAAATATTTCTGCCATTTAAACTCTAATTTTTAAAGCTCATGGCTGGTGAAGTCATAGGCCCTAAAGCATGGTGGAGAAAGGAATACCAATGCTATTTATCTAAAACTGACATAATATTAAACTACTTTCTAATTATTTATATTTATACTCACAGAAAAATGCTACTTACACCTTAATCAGAATGTAAAATGGTTTAATTAAGTTATAAACAGCTTTTAACACAATGTGATAAGGATTTCAGTTGAATAGAAACAAAAACCTGTCAATGGAACATCAACTTTGCAGGGAAAAACAGTTAAGAAAGGGACTCAAGACTGCTCAAGGTTTGGAAAATAAGTTCTAGTTGTGTGCCCATCCACAAACAAGACATTTGTACTACTCCCAATAAGAGTCAAAGAGCATCGTGGAAGAGGGACATAAAAGACTATAAGAGCTAGAAAAATGGCTATGGAGTGGAGTTATTTGGGCACTCGGCCTTCTAATAATGCAACTGTACTTGCCTACATGAGCCTGCCCAAGAATGGACCTATCTGCCTTAGGTAGGGGAGGGGGTCCAAGAGGTCCTGTCCTCCACCATTGACCTGGGAGTCAATGATAGACACTGGGAATGGGGAGTCGTTGTGAACAGTTGAGTAACCCCTTATTAATTCCACCAGGCTAAAATCATTGGCTCTGAAAACAAAAGAAAAACCTAACTATTGAAAAGGAACTTGTAGGGAGGAGGGTAGACTGATAGAAATGGGAAGGAGGTAAGAGAAGGAGTAACCTAAAAGGACTACACATGTATAGGAAAATGTCAGAGTGAACTTAATTTAAAATGTACCCATTGTTTTTTAAAGCCATAATTCGAATGTTGGTAGCAGTCCAGTGGGGGAAATTCAAAAAGTTGATCACTTCTATTTCATGACGGCATTAGCTCTTCACATTTTAATGAATTTAATGACTTTGCTGGCATAATTTCAATGAAAAAATATCATACTTCAAAATTTGCTCTGACTCCATAAAATCCAACTATTAAAGCTTAGTTAGTGGTTATTGTTTCATTTTCCATAAAGTGTTTTTTCTTCTGTTCAATTGAAAGCTCATCCCATTGTGTAAAACTCTGTTTCTCACTCAATTAAACTGGTTTACCTTACCTTTGTGTGCCCAAACAATGACAGAGTGCTAAACTCACAGTAAGGAGGAAATTAATAGTTTGAATGAATCAATATTTATCGGGATGTTTTTAGAGCTGTTTTAGGCTCATAGCAAATTTGACCTAATAATTCAGCATAATTTGCATATTGTAGTACATTATGCAAACAATGCAGTTTTTGACAAGGTTAGCTAAATGTGGAATATTCTATAGTTGTAGATGAATGTATAATAGCATGTGTCTAGTATTATGATATCATACACAGTAGCTTCTCTACCCTGACTCTCCACTACACTCTGTTTCTTTATTCTTTTTTTTTCTTAACCCTGGAAGCCATGGACATTTTCAATGTTTCATAGTCTCATGTTCCACAATACCATAGATTCATGGACTATGAGCCTTTTACAGATTAGCTGTTTAACATAGTAATTTATGTTTAAGGTTCCTCATGGCTTGATAGCTCATTTATTTTTAGCATTGAATAATTCCTTATCCAGCTATACTACCATTTATTTATCCATTTATCTACTGAAGGACATCTTGATTGCTTCCAAGTATGGCAATTATGAATAGATCTGCTATAAACATCCATGTGCAGGGCTTTATTTAGACATAAGTCTTAAAATTCTTTGGAGTGTGTTTACGGGGGCATATGATATATATATATATATATATATATATATATATATATATATGTGTGTGTGTGTGTGTGTGTGTGTGTGTGTGTATGTGTATGTATGTACGTACATACGTATGTATGTATGTATGTATATATGTATGTATGTATGACACCCAATCTGTCTTTCAAGTAGTTTGTCATTTTTCATTTTGTCCAGCAATGAGTAAAGTTTTCTTGAAATTCTAGCCAGCATTTACTGTTCTCAGAATTATGGATTTGAATCATTATGATATGTATGTAGTAGTACCTCACTATTGTTTTAACTTGTTGGTTTTTAATCATGGGTGTTATAAGGCAAATGTTCTTATGTTAATTTTTCATCTGCATATATCATTTGGTGACCTGTTTGCTAATATTTGATTCTTTATCTCTTCTTCTTCTTCTTCTTCTTCTTCTTCTTCTTCTTCCTCCTCTTCTTCTTCTCCTTCTTTCTCTTTTTCTTCTTCTTCTTTTCTTCTTCTTCTTCTTCTTCCTCTCCTTCTCCTCCTTCTTCTCCTTCTCCTTCTCCTTCTTCCTCTCCCTCCTTCTTCTTCTTCTTCTCTCTCTCTTCTCTTTCTCCTCTCCTCATTGTTGTTATTATTGTTGTCAGTAGTAGTATTGAATTTTAAGTATCTTTGCTACACTTCTTTAAAAAGAGCTTGCTCAGACATATCTTAAATACATTTAATTTTAACAGGGCTTGTCTTCTTCCAAAAATATTTAATTCTATGTAACTTCTGTTCTTCTGAAATGCATTTATAATTGAAGACTTTGAGAATTCTTCATTATAATATTGGGTGCTATAATTTACAATTTCATAAACCACTGGATCCCAATAAGAAGAAACCAGAAGGCAGTGTTATACACATTCTTAATCTCAATACTTGGAGGCAGGAACATTGCTTCACATTCAAGACCAATCTGATGTACAAATTATATAATAGGCCAGCCTAAGACACCAAATGAGAGTCTATCTCAATAATAATAGTAATAATAGTGATAATATAAAAAATAATACAACTAAAACTACCCTGAAAACATTTTAAAATAAATTTTCAGTGGGCAGCCCTCAGAGTATGATTGGTTATTTCAGGACGCCTTTGAAGTCTTCACTTCCTTTTTTGTATATTTGGATATATATCCAGCATATGATATCCAAAGAACACTTGAAAAGGGCATAATCCCTCTAAGAATAATATTCAGTACTTGTAGGAATAATATACACAATGAGTTCAGATTATTATTCTAGAATACTTTAAATGTTTCTTTGGCCTGAATGCACAGATCATTGCATGACTTGCAAGTTTTATAATATTAGATCCTATGTTTACAGAATCAAGAAAGATGCATACTATTTGTTTTAGTTTGCATTTGCCCTTGATCTCTGACCACTGATCAGACCAGGACATAATATTGAGTGGCTGCTGCTGCATTCTGTCACTCACACATTTTACTACTAAAGGCAGGCAGTTGAGTTTCTACTACTGCTCAGAATGCTGGGGATACAAAGTTAAGAATATAGTCCAGATATATATATGTCAGAGTATGTAATGCCCGGTGCAGATTATTGCTGGTCTCTACTTGCCTCCTATCTGTACCTTCTCAAACATAATTGTTACTTTATAAATTATAAATTCTTCTAGAAAGAAAATTCTATCTTTCCACTGCCTTCACATACTTCACATATTTTGAGAGGCTTAGTATTTTAGGTATATTTAAACAACATCATAATTGTACCATCTAGCATGAAGTTTTAAATATCTTGTTGTTTTTTATTCAATATGTCATTCCCAAAAGATTTAAAATACTGCACACAAAGTCATAATCTTTGAAAATTTTCTCTAAACTTATTTTCCTGCAACTTGGGACCTACAATCCAATGTTGTCCAACTGTTACTAGAAGTTTGATATCTAACATTCTGGGGGGGGGAATGTTGTTTTGTTTCTTTGTTTTGTTGTGTTAAGTATAACCCATAAGGAACATATATTGTGATTTCTTTTGTTTGTAATGTATATAAAATGTTACCATTTCTATATGTATCAGATGTGTTTCTCTAATTATCCCACCTTTAGCCCAACACTTTTATCCAATCTACATCAGAGATTATACACTGAGCCAAAAACGCTAACGCTTCCTAGAGCACACAGCTCCTTGTGATCTGACCATTTTATATGGGGCCAGCCTTTCTGGCGCTGGACATGCCTGTAGTTCAAACAGTATGTGGATGCTAGTGAAGTGAACCTGTCAGAATTTCATTTGATTCTTTTATTATTTAAAATAAAAATATTCACATCATTCTCCCTCTCCCTCTTCTCCTTCCAACCTGAACCATCTAACACAGATGCAGACCAGAACATTTCAAGATCAACACAACCAATGAGGCCAAGAGTCTGAGCCTCAGATCTGGTCTAAGTTTCTTTGTTTCCTTTATCATTCTACCTGCAGAGCAGAAGTATCTGTTGCCCAGTAACAAATTGTTTCCCTATGAATTTTAGAAAGTGTTTGCAAATTAGACTTACCTCTGCCAGCACCATGCTCTATCCAACCATAGACATCTAGAATACCACAGACTAATATAGTCTATTGAATCAAGCTGCCTCACCTCCAATTTCAACTCTGTGTTTTCTCGATGAGGAGACACTGGACGAGCCACTGAAACAACCCAAATTCAATCTCCCTATACATGAAATAGTGTCCACCACTCAGATTGTGCTCATGATTGAATGAGTTACATGTGCACATTGTATTATAAACATCAGCAAAGACTGCCTAGCTTGTGGATTGGAAGTAAAATGAGATTTTAAAATCCAAAACCAATTAATTTGTTCAATAAACACATATTAGGATAAAATAGGTCACAGTAAAAACTCAGAAACTTGGAATATAGTTAATAAAGTCTTAGGATTTGTATCAACCTAGGTTCATGGTCAGTTCCTATTGAGTGAGTTGTACCACTGTTAAGAGCCTAGATAAAATTGCACTCTCAGAGAGGTTCTTATTCATGTTACTCTTTAAATGTAATTTAGAAATATATTTTTCAGGGCATGGAGAGATGACTCAGTGATTAAGGACTCTTGTTGCTCTTGCAGAAGACCTTGGTTCTATTCCCAGCGCCCACTATCCTCTATAAATTCAGTTTCAGGGGATGGGACAGCCTCTTTCAACTTAGCAGGCAACCATAACATGTTTACTGCATAACATTCATATAGACAAAAGAGCCACAGTCAAATTTCAAAAAAAAGGAAAAAATTAAAGAAATACGTTTTCAAATGCCAATTTAAAGTTGTTCCATCAAGCAAGTAAAGGTGACCACACTAAAATAAAATGGCTGTGACATATCAAATACTATTTAAAGTGTTCTACATTCATTTTGGGGTCAGGAAGTTACACAGAAATGTTATAATTGGCTCTCATAAAATACTTTGACTTCTTCAGAAATAAGAGCAAGCCATGTAAAGTTACAGATGAAGATTCCCATTAGAAGACAACGACCCTGTGGTCAAATGCCTTACTCACATAACAAGCATATGTGCTCAGTCAAAAGCATATGATATATTTATAATGTGTATATTTATTTAAACTGTGTCAAAACATAATCTGCAAAGTATTCTCATTTTAAAAATGTGTTACTCCATTATGGTAATTTTTGTTAAATTTTCCTTCTGCACATATTTCATAAATCAGTTAGTAGTAGGCCATGGCAATTTAAAATAACACTGCTTACTTTGGTTGCAGGAAATAGAGAAATCAAGTTGGAACCCACTTGAAAACATCCTCTGTGTTGATGAGCTTTCATAGTGCCAGAAGGTGCTATGCAAGGTACTCGAAGAGAAAAGACATCAACAGCACTCTTGCAGCTAACCCTGCATGACACAGTGCTGATGCACCAGCAAACAAGTGATCTCAGGCACAATAGAGACATGGAAGTGATGAGAGCAAATTTCTTAGATTGGATATAAGGCTGGTTCCTCAGGAGAGAATTTATGGCTGGTACTGTAAACATGGTCAAAAGTCCTATGGTTCTAGAGATCATGGGCTCTGGGTAGGATCCAATTACTATTTATTTACTAAAAACAAGTTGTCACATTATCTTTGAAATGTGTAGGCTTATACACATAGACTAGTGCTGCCCTCAGCTTTGGTCTAAAAAGTTTCGCTCTGCTGTGAACAACAGTTAATGAGAAGACACATAATCAGTTGAAGTGCTGAGAATACGTGTCTGTTGAGTAGCCCCAAATGGAACATTTATCACCCAGGCCTAGATTAACTACTGTCATCAATGAGGGACAGAAAAGATGTAAGAGTTGGAGGATAGGAAAGAATACTGTAAAGTGTTGCCTCCTGAACAGAACATGGCCATGCATGTGATCAAGATCTATTGTTTACTTGTCTGAAGTGATGAAAAAATAAATAAAAAATATTGTATCAAAAACGTAGGCATTTAAATTATCCAGTTGTAGACTCAAAGATCTGTGCACTTTTCACATTAAGTGACTCTTCCATAGGGAAACAAAACCCTTATTTTTAGAATGTCTCCCAATTTCAGCTCAATTCCCTCACAGGTAATTGCTCGATGTTAAAAGGGAAAGGCTTTCCATTATAATCAACAAACATCAACCTTGATTATTGCTCACAATACAGATAAAAATGAGCTGTATTCTCATAGTCACTGTGTATAAAGATTCCTGCTAAAAGACCCAGGCCAGTGTTTAAATATAAGAAAGATCCCCCACACGATATGGAATGGTATTTTAATATCAGAAGTATTGAGATGGCTAAAGGCATTAATTCCTATAATGCTTCAGTGAACAGGAAACAAGTTCCAATATCCCTAACCAAATAGTCGCTGTGTAACCTACACCAGATACTAAATTCAATTTTCTGCTTGGATAAAATAGAATAATATTTCTCCTCCTATTCCTATTTACGACTAAACTTGCTGATGACACTGAAAATGAAATGTTAAAATTATGTGATCAAGATATTTTTGAAAAATTCAGAGTGAGCATTTAAAAAATTCTATAAATTCTAAATAGGTTAAAGTATCCAGAAATTAATGAACAAATGATCATAACTAATACCAACTTTTAAATCGTAGGCATTCACTCAGAATACAGTAAACTAGTGCAACAATTCTGCCCAACCAATTACCTTGTGAAATATATAAAGCATAGTTGATGAATCGTCAATGAATTTTAAAATTCTGTACCTACTAACTTGGTCAAGATAAAATGCATTAAAGAGCCCATTAATAAAATTCACAAGTGTGGCTATACTGGTTATTACTCACTTCTAGGTTCGTACATCTAACTTTAACCTAAAGTTTAGAAAGGGATAGAGACTGATCCTTGGAAGTTGATACACGTATTCAAAATTAATTTAAGACTTCTGGCCTTGAAAGGAATAAGGAGTGCAAGACTCACAGTTATCTTTGACTTCAGACTTGCTCGACTCGTTACAGGGTTTGCATGCAAGGCAAAGCGCAGCTGCACAGCTAATTTCAGGCTCACCAGTCTTGACAACGCTCCTTTCATAAGCAGCTGGTGATTAGCCATATGGGAAAGTGTGATTGAACTCCAGATGGAGTTGACTTCTTCATATAGCTCTAGTCTATTTGATTTGGGGACAGATATCTTTAGTGCTACTGACTGTTGAGTCACCTTGTTTCTTTAATACAGGATGAGGATGAGGATGAGGGTTTTTTAATATCTTACAGTCAAAGTAGATTAGGACTAAGACTGTGATTCTTTTCCACCTGTTGGTAAAACATGCAACAAGGATGAGATAGAGTTGGGTGGCTTTCTCCAGGACCAGCTTTGAGTAAGGCCCATTCCCCATGTGTTCAGATAATTATACAAATAATGACTAATGCTCTACTGCTTTCTCTTGGTCTTCAGAAGATAAGTACATGCCAAGAGAAATTCCAAAACATGTTGGTGATAAGATGAAAACTACTGTTTAATTTTAATCAAAATAATTAAATGCTTTTATCCCTGGGAGTTCTCAGCATACACTAATCAAAATGAATGGTTTTCTAAATAATCACCCTGTGTCTTCAAATATGATCCAGAGCGCCAAAGGCAATCAGACAGTAAAATCTGCTCGAATAAAATAATCAACTTACCATAAGTGTTAGATTGGTAGCCTTTGAGTTTGAAATATCATTTCACTCAGAATTTACCCAGTATTTGATGAATACATTTTTACTTTATACTCTAAATAATTTCATAAATATCTATCACAGATACAGATTCATGGAAGTTTATTTTTTATATCAACAACATTTATCACTTATTGTATAAATAGCCAATCATGGTTTCACTTCAAGTTTATAACAAGAATGCATCACTATGATACAATTAACTTTTCTTATTACTTTGCAATTGCAACTATGATATAACACTACTATCAACTTTTACCATTATAATTGGAATTGACATTTAAAATGAGTGTGTTACGGTACCTATTTGTGTTGAGACTCTGGATTCAATGGCCAGTGACACAAATCTACATGGTTCAAAGCCAAATGCTTAATTATAAGTGCACTTTTTCTATGTAATCTGTACATGCATAATTATCTTTTGTCAAACCTGTCTTTCATCAAATTACCTTTTCTAGACTCCTAATCTTCATGAGTACAAACTCATGAAGAAATAGCAATTTCTATATATCTTCAACGAATTATGTAGAGTCTGAATAGTGGACTGTCCATACAATCTGGAGAATGATGTATAGCAGATGTATTATAGGTTTTAAAAAAATTGAGTTTATTAAGTATTAAGTATGGAAGAGTCAAAGAAGGAATAGTATCAAATATAAGTCTCAGGCGACAGCAAAGCCTCATTGAATCAGCTTTCAATATACGAGAGGTGTATCCTTTTGAGGGCAGATCATCATCAAACAGGGGCTTACAGACATCTACCAGAGGTTGACTAGGGAAGTTCAGACAAAGCTGAAGTTCCCAACTGAGCTTTCTGTCTATTGTGAGCTTCAGATGAGAGCCGCTCCACCACGGAGGAGCTTTCCGTGGGTGAACTGCTAGCTCCCATTCCCCACTACGAAAACAATTTTACAGGATAATAATATCTGTTCAAAATGGGTTACCAGCTAGCTGTTCTCAAGGACACAGTGGTTTTACATTGACTGTGGTTTCTTGTTTTCTTCCCTCCTAAGTAGCAGTTATCAAAGTCAACCTATCCTATTACAAGGGATCTTGGAGGACACTAGGAAATAAGCATGCTTGGATAAAAAAATGGCTGAAGGGGGCAAGGAACCCCATTTCCATGGTCATTTTCTTATACAGCACATTATGATTATCAATATAATGCAAATTATATAGATGTCTGCATAATTTGATAAGCACACTCCATATACAATTGGCTTTTCTCATTGAATATGCCATTTTACTATGCACACACACACACAGAAAAAGCAAAATCAGTTAGCTAGTATCAGCAAAAATTTCAATGCCAAGTAGCATGGACTATGTCTCATATGGAAAGAAAATAAATCATATTCCCCATATAACCAATTTACCACATGTTAAAATATTTTAATGAAATCCATTTGTCATCTATGATCAATTACACAATTTTCACTTGGAATTACATATGCAAATAAATCATTTCTGAACAACTATGCAAATACCCTGAAAGAAATATTTACAACAAATAATAACTAAGGCATATTCATTAAATTGTGGCCTACAATAATTGGAGACAATAATCACCACAATAAAGTTATTCCAGCCATTATATTAACTTATTCCTTATATAAATAGAAAATACAACATTGCTAACCAAAGTCTGTGTTCACTAAGACAGATTTTACTACAGAAATAAAAATGACTCTGAGCTGGAGAGATGGCTCTGTAGTTAAGAGTACTGACTGTTCTTCCAGAGGTCCTGAGTTCAATCCCAGCAACCACATGGTGGCTCAAACCATCTGTAATAGGATCATATGTCCTCTTCTGGTATGTCTGAAAACAGAGACAGTGTACTCACATATATAAAATAAATAAATCTTTTTAAAAGGACTCTATCTGCCTTGTACTTATGAATCAAGATATAAGCTCCCAACTATTACTCTGTACCATTCCTGACTCCCTGCTACCATATGCGCAGACATGATGGTAATAGACTCACCCTCTGAAAGTTACTGAAAGCCACTAAAGCCAGGCATGTGGCAAGAGAGTTCCTGCATGAAGGTATTAAGAGATCATTTCATGAAGCTCTTAAAGTGAAGGCTGGTTTGTGTTGGAGATCTTAAGATGTTACAGCTGTCAGAGTCATGAGATGTCTACTGAGGAGCGCTGAGCACAGGAAGCAGAACCAGCCCAAGAGAGTGAAGTGTGTTACAGTCAGAAGCTGGAAGCAGAGTCATCTAAGCCCTTTTGACCTAGAACATGAGTATAGGATTTGGGGGTTGTCCTGCTAGGTTTAAGACTTGCTTTGACCTCATAGGTAGCAATGAATATCCTAGTAAGAGCACCAGTGGAAGGGGAAGCCCTGGGTCCTGCTAGACTGAACCCCCAGTGAACTAGACTGTTGGGGGAGGGAGGCAATGGGGGAGGGTCAGGGAGGAGCACCACATAAGGAAGGGGGGATGTTTGCCCGGAAAGGGGAAAGGGAATAACACTTCGAAATGTATATAAGAAATATTCAAGTTAATTAAAAAAAAAAATGAACCATAAAAAAAAAAAAAAAGACTTGCTTTGGTCCAATATTTTCTCACTATGTCCTGATTCCTCTCTTTTAAAATTGTGCTGTATTTTGTGCATCACTGTATGCTGAAATTATACAATTTGCTTTTTTGTATTAAAGGAAATTACAATCAAGAAGTTGCCTTGAGTCTCATAAGATATTTTCACTTTTAAACTGTTGAGACTGTGACAGATTATGGAGACAATTGAAGTTGGAGTTAATGTATTTTTTTTTTCATTATTGCATTGCTAAGAGCCTATGAGGGCCAGGGAATAGAATATGATACTTTAAGGGAGAATGCTCCTGATGGAGTCATATACTTGAATACTTGGTCTAATTTGTGTGTGTGTGTGTGTGTGTATGTGTGTGTGTGTGTGTGTGTATGTGTGTGTGTGTGTGTGTGTGTGTGTGTGTTTGTGTGTGCGTGTATTTGATGTCCATCTGATTCATGCTTGCGGATCAAACTTTCAACTACTACCCCAGCTCTGTTGCCACACTCCCCTCCACGATGGTCATTAATATACCCTATGAAACTGTAAGCCCCAAATAAACTCTTTCTTCCATTATAGAAGGAGGAAGAGGAAGAGAAGGGGGAGGAGAAAAAGGAAAGGGAGGAGGGGAGGGAGCAGGAAGAGGAGGAGGGGGGGGAGGGAGAACGTGGAAGAACCACTGATATACCACTGCCAAAACTTGAGTGCTGCTAAACCACACCATGCTAACACCTCCTTTTGTATTTTTTGCTCCCTATTTCTCTCATCCCAGATCCATTTCTGATGATGGCAGTATCCAGCTCCATCTTTCTTACCTATATCATAATCAAGGCAGTACTGTTTCCTTCCTGACGTCTCTGAAAGCAAACATTGAACTATTCAAGCATATTAAAAAATAACTGAAATTCTTATGCTTTTCACTTACAAAACTAGAAGTTAAAGACTTTATTGCATAATTTTATTTTTCATTATCTCAGCTACACAAACTAGACATTACCAATGTCTTTATAAATGTCCAAGGCAAGAAACTAAATTTTTGGTTACTGTAACTAAAAATTAAGTATAGGATCAAATAGAAAGCAAAAAGAAGGTTCTAGTCTAATAAATCAATTCACACTATTTTAAAATAAAAGGCAGTCCTTATTTTTTGAGTGGTAATAATCTCTGCTCAGATATGAACCAGCTCTTCAATCCCTTACTTCATCTGTAAGACAGAGACACAGTGTGTAGGCAGAACATCGTGGATTGTAATGGACCTAGGTAAAGGAAAAGATAACAGTCTTGTCTTCTCTGCTCTTTAATTCAGCCTTGTTTCTGGCCACCTCAACCGCAGACACCTTAACAGTTCAATCTGTCTCATTCCCGCCACGCTTTTTATCTTATCTTGAAATACACACTTGATGTCTTATCTTGATAAACACGCTGTCAGCCAAACCTATTTTGTGCCAAGTAGAGAAAAAAAAACAAATAAATTATCTTTCCTAGCAAAGAAATAAAATTGTAATAAAACAAGTAGTAGTCTAATTTGGATTTGACTTTGGTTCAAAAATTTCACACACAAAACAGAAAGAAGTCTTAACAAAGTAGTTATGATTTTGTCCTCCAACTAATTGTTTCCAAGTCCCAAGTCTACAAAAAGAAGTCACATGCCTGGGGGGGGAAGTGCTTTACCTTATTAAACAAAAATAATCATATGAATATTCATACATATCAGATAAAGTTAACATGCCCTACCCTAAGATCTTGAAAGTTGATTAAATGATTGACATTATGTATTTTATCACAAAGTTCTCAATCAGTTATCTATTATTATAAGCACCACAATTTCTGTATAGAAATAGGAAATGAAGTATAATGATGTAACTGTTGAGTTAGAAAAATACCACTAACTTGATGCATGTTTTATGAACCACCTCCAATTCTCTAACTCCAGGTGTGTGGCCACACCTGCACCTCTATGGGAGAGAACAGATTCCTCTACACAGACATACATATTTTAAATCTACTGATCAAAATAAACTTCTATAGATATTCGAGACATCAACATAAAACCAAATACAGAAGAGAAAGTGGGAAAGAGCCTCGAACTTACTGGCACAGTGGGAAATTTTCTAAACAGAACTCCAATGGCTCAGGAACAAAGATCAAAACTTGATAAATGGGACCTCATAAAACTGGAAAGCTTCTGTAAGGTGAAGGACATAGTCAATAGGACAAATCAGCAACCTACAGATTGGGGAAAATCTTCACCAACTTCATACTTAATAAAGGGTAAATAACCAAAATATATAAAGAACCCAAGAAGCTAACCACCAAGAAACCAAACAACCCAATCAAAAAATGGGGTATAGAACTAAACAGAAAATTCACACCAGGGAATCTTGAATGGTTGAGAAGTATTTAAATGTTCAAAGTCCTTAGTCATCAGGGAAATGAAAATCAAAACGACCCTGAGATTCCATCTGATACCAATCAGAATGACTAAAATAAAAAACTCAGGTGACAGCACCTGTTAGAGAGGATGTGGAGAAAGAGGAACACTCCTTCATTGCTGGTGGGATTGTGGACTGGTATAACCACTTTGGAAATCAATCTGGAAGTTCCTCAGGACTTGGAAATTGGAAATAGATCTCCCTGAAGACCCAGCTATATCACTCTTCAGCATACACCCAAAAGATGCTATACCTTGCCACAGAGGCATATGTTCCACTAAGTTCATAGCAGCCTTATTTGTGATAAGCAGACGTTAGAAACAACGCAGATGCCCCACAACAGAAGAATGGATGCAGAAAATGTGGTTCATTTACCCAATGGAATACTACTCAGCTGTTAAGAGTGAGGACATCATGAGCTTTGCAGGCAAATGGATGGAACTAGAAAATATCATCCTGAGTGAGATAACTCAGACCCAAAAGGACCTGCATGGTGTGTACACACTAATTAGCCTTAAATGTACAAAATACCCAGGGTACAATCAACAGAACTCAAGAAGGTTAACACGCTGAAGGGCCCAAGTGAGGGTGCTTCAATCCCACTTGGGAGGTAGAAGAAAGCAATCACAGGGAGAGGGGAGAGAGGGAGGGAACTGAGTGGGAAAAGGGACAGGGAGGGGAAGAAAGGAACATGATCAGGTATTAGGTGGAGAGAACAGGACTGAAACCCTGAGGGGCAGCATAAAGAAAGGAAACAGGCAACCTCAGGAGGAAGGAGGTTGGGGGACCCTCTAGAATGTACCAGAGACCTGGGAGATGAGACACTCTCAGGGCTCAAAGAGAGGGAACTTAAATGAAATTCCCTACAGAGAGAACCAGGATTTTGTAGAGTCCATTTCCAGTAGAAAGACATCGAGTGAAGGGATGGTGTTGCCATCTCACAGTCAAAAACTCTGACCCAGAATTGTTCCTTTCTGAAAGAACTGCAGGGATGAAAATGAAGAAAAGCCTGAGGAAAAGACAGTCTAGTAACAGGCCCAAATTGGGATCCAGCTCAAAGAAAGGCCCCAAGGCCTGACACTATTATTTGTACTATGGTGTGCTTTCAAACAGGGGCCTAGCATGACTGCCCTCAGAGGCACCTGAAAGAGTCAGATGCAGATATGTGTACCCAACCAATGAACAGAAGCTGCTACCCCTGTGGTTGAGTTAGGGAAAATCTGGAGGAGGAGGGTGACCCAATAGGAAGGCCAGTAATCTAAACTAACCTGGACCCCCAAGATCTCTCAAACACTGATCACCAGCCAGGCAGCATACATCAGCTGACATGAGGCCCCCAACATATATACAGCAGAGGACTGCCAGGTCTGGACTCAGTCAGAGAAGATGCAGCTAACCTTTAAGAGACTGGAGGCCCCAGGGAGTGGGGAGGTCTGGTGGGGTGGGGGTGGGGCATCCTCTTGGAGGTGGAGGAGGAGCTATGGGATGTGAAACAGAGGGTGGACTGGGAGGGGAATAAAGTTTGTACTGTAAATAAAAAAGATTAAAGGATAAATAAAAAACGTTTAAAAACGCAAGGAAAAGAAAAAAGTAATACTGTAACCACTGAACCATACCCCTTCTCCCCTATTTGCTCTTAATACAACAGAGATCAGAGTGAAATTGAAAAAAAAAAAGATACTAGATTTTGTACTAGTGTTTTAGTTGAGAAAATTTAATTTGACAATGGGATACAAGAGGTGAGAAGATGGCACCGTCAAAGCTCAACTCTGTATCATTACTTTCAGAATGTGTTGGTAAGAAGGACTTGGATGTGCTGTGTGAAAGACTTGTGAAAGCTTAAGGGATCCATGGATGCTGTTCCTGAGCACTTAAGGAGAAGCAGACATGAATGTTAAGGGAAGGAAGCGGAAGGGAGCCCTGACAGACAATTTGCTAAGCCTGCTGTTGGGCAGAGATTATGAAGGAATTATAAAAGTAAATAAATGTAAAGATCTTCTGAACAGAGTAATACAGCATGGAGTTCTTCATGCAGAATATTGAAAGGGCTACCTGGATTTCTGCTGCTTCAAGAGGCGAAATTCAAGAGGACAAGGAATAATCTAAGAAATGAATTGGTAGATTGGTAGATTAAAAACAAACCAAGAGATGCTGGGTTAGAAAATAAAGCTTATTTCTTTTGCCTATGGAAATCTTATTGTTATATAATTACATCATTCTCCCTTCCATTTCTTTTCCCCAGCATCTCCTATGAATTGCTCTCCATGTTACCTCTTATAACATGTCTTCTCTCTCTCTCTCTCTCTCTCTCTCTCTCTCTCTCTCTCTCTCTCTCTCTCTCTCTCTCTCTCTCTCTCCTCCCTCTCTCAGCAGTCATTAGCTGCCAGTAGTTCCTTGCCTGGAGTAGGGATGCTGTGAGATTTCCCAGTTCAGTGTGAACATATCTGTTGCTATTGTCCTTGCTCAGGCCTTGTTTAGGAGGTCATGTTGTTGATATTTCATGAATGTGACTTCCTTGACATTTTCAGGAGACACAGTCTCACAGTAAACATCCTGTTCTTCTGGCTGTTAAAATCTTTCCGTTCTGTCTTTTACAGTGTTTCCTTAGGAGCAGGAACTAGATTGTAAATGGATCAATTGGGGCTGCATACCACATAGTCATTAGTTTTCTGCGTTTTGATTGGTTGCAGTTTTCTAGACAATGAGCTGCAGCTGTTGAAAGAAGTTTCTTTGCTGAGGAATGAAAATGTTGCTTATTTTCTCCAGAATTTGTTGTTGATTTCTTATTGACCCATTCTGTCTGGGGTGAGATAAAATTTCAAATTGTTTTGGCTTAATTTCCCTTATTTCTAGGAATGATGAACACTTTGGGGTATTTGGATTTTTTTGCCATTTTTACTTCTCCTTTTGAGAATTCTCTGTTCAGATCAATAGTCTTTTGTTTTGGTAACTTGGAGTTTTTATTGTGTTTTATGAATTCTTTGTATAATCTGGTTATTACTCTTATATCAGATATATAGCTGGCAAATGTTTCCTCCCTCTCCCCATGCTTCCTTTTTCAATTGGTTATTTTCTTAGCTGTGCAGGAGCTTTTGTTTATGAGGATATACTTAAATCTTTTACAAAAAGATTTTGTCAAGAAAAAAATGTTCTTATCAAAATGTTCCCAAGGAAATGCATCCGAAATCTTCATCCTCCTCATTTTCTGGTTTAAGTCATAAGAGCCTGAACTTTGAGACTAAATCGCATCCCACAACAGAGTGTGATTATCTAAAATGTATTTTGCAAATGTGGGTATAAAATCTACCATCCTTTCTGCCCCTCGTGTCACTTACTAGTCTTCATGGAAGGATCATTCTGTGAATTCGTTCACTCACTATACTCACCATCGGCAAACTAATCTGATAAACCAGACCAATTCCGTCTTGCGTTCAGGTTCCACCCTAGAGAACCTGACCTAAGGTTGAACTGAAGTTAACCACCAAGCCTGTATCCACCACTAGTCTCTAGGTCACTCCCTAACAACCACCAATCAGGAGGAACGCAGAAGTTACAGTTGTACCTAAGGATATTTATTTATGAACGTTTGATTGGCACCAGGCAATCAAAGGGTAAGAAATTCCATAATAGCCTCCCAACCAGATGTGTGTGCCAAGCTGAAAACCCCCTTGCTTGTTTGCTTGCCTCTATAAATGCTTGCTTGAAACTGGGCTGGAGGGTCACCCTCCCATTCTGTTGGGTTAAAGGGGAGGGTGTGGCCCGAGCTCCTCTTGAATATGGAACCTAGTGCAATTGCATGGAATTGACTCCTTGTGGGTCTTTTGGGGCTCGTGAAATAGGTAAAACAAATCAATATAGTCCGTAGAAATCGCTGCCTGACTGCTAAAAAGGAAATGTTTCAAATGCCACCCTTTTTCTTCATTTTTCTCTTGTAGAGCTCTCTTAAAATTCAGAGAGGTTCACAGCCAAACATTAGGCAGGGTGTAGAGAACCCCACGGAAGAGGGAGAGGTAGGATTGCAGGAGCCAGAGGAGACAGGACCCCACAAGAAGAGTCCACAGCATAAGTAAGCAGGACTCAGAGTGGCTCATGACACTGAAGTGACAATCACAGAGATTGTATGGGTCTGAGCTAGGCCCTCTGCGTATGTTATGGCTTTGTAGCTAGCTATTCTTGTGCTGCTTTTCACAGTGGAGGTGTCTTGGAATCTTTTGCCTGCTTTTGGGACACTTTATCTTTTATTGGATTGCTTCATTCAGCCTGGATATGAGTATTTGAACCTTGTCTTTTGTGATTTGTAACGCGTAATGCCAAGTTCAGTTGGGAGGTTCTTTTCTAAAGTCAACAGTGGAGGCGGGGGAGTGAGTCTGGGGAAGAGGGAAAATGAAAGAAGGGGGAGGCTTAGAGGAGCAGAGAGAGGGGAGGCTGCTACACTTAGGATGTTCTGTGTGAGAAAAGAATAAATAAAAATAAAATAAAATTCAGAAAGTACTTTAGCAAGAATCCTGTGAACGCCAGAGAGAGTTACACAAGCAAAACATACAAGATTCTCAGGTCCTGACCTTGACTGAGTGAGTCCCTTTAGACTGCCGATACCTTAAAAGCCAAGCAAGTGAGATTTTGAAAAAAAAAAAAAGAAAGAAAAGTAAAGTAAAAGAAAAGAAAACAGTTCTTATCCAAGCCACTTGAGCCAAATGCTGCACACAGAACAAGCCTACTTTTCACAAAAGTTGAGCAAACTACAGTCGTGTAAGCAAGCATGTAACTGCTCTTTTCTTGGGTCACTGCTTCTCAATGCATCATGGGTAAATATTTGTTAAACTGAAAGATGTTTCATATTTTATTTTTTCATTTATTCCTCAACATTTATCTAACATTTCCTTGCCCTATCTTTCTATTTCAAATGACAAAACTAAACTTTATCACTTTTGTAAATTGCAAAATAATAATTATTTATTTAGTGATATTTGTAAAATCTTTAGTAATATCGGTCATTTTCCAAATAAGAAATTAATAAATTTCAGTTTCATTTACATACTTTTATATTTGTAATTCCTTGTAAGGTACAAAAGTAGTGTGATTTGCAAAGCTATAAATTTGGTATTGTTCCCCTCCTGCCAATATATTTATGCCACCTACCTGACTTTATCTACCAAATGGATGGCTCATATTAAAATAATTCCAGAGCTCATATGAGAGCTATTTCTACATTGTATTTTGATCATATATATGGAACATATATCACGAGAGGTTCTTTAGTTCTATTTAGGTGAGCTTTGATGTTAATCCTTATGAAACTCAGAGTTTGACTGACTTGTTTTAGTGCTAAATCATTGGAAAAAATAAATCATATGCTTGTTGATATTTATACTGTCTATTATTTTGAGAGCTTCGTTCATTTGGTGCCTTGTTTTATAAAACAAAGACTTACAAGTTGTTGCTAATGTGTATTTGTAGACATGCAATTTTTCTCATACAAATCTGTTTGACAATTTACATAATTTTTAATATTTTTATTTATACAAATTGAATGACATTGTGTATTTTAAGCTATATTTGTTAAAATGGTGAATTTTATTTTTAAGGACCTATGCATGCCAGGTAAGTATTCTACCACTATAACATATTTCCAGCTTGGTAAGTGGTTTACATGCAAAATACATAACAACTTCCTACTATTAATGGTAACAATGCACAACTAGACTGTACTTTGAGGTGGGCAAAGTGCTTTGTTTTTATTTGCTGGAATTACTACAACAAACTGTCAGAGATGTGATGCCTTAAACAGCATTTCCTCCTGGTTCTGGAGGCTGAGCATGGAAGATCATTATGTTGCCTTCCAGAGAAACCCATTTCCCTCTATTCACGTGCCTATTATTATATATTCACACGTGAGTTCAGATTTCTATTTCTCATAAAGACATCCACTACATTGCAATAGGACCCACTCTAAAGAACGTTTAACTAATTTGCATTTTTAAATTTTATATCTCCAAAATATGATTGCCTCCAAAGTACTGGGGATTAGTAATTTTCCAACTATAAACTATGAACTAGGAAAGGAAGACACAACTTAATCCGTAATAGACTTGAGTAAGTATTTCTCCAAAGAAAATGTATAAATGGTACACAGAGCACACGAAGAAGACTTTCAACAGAAAAGAAAATAATAAGTGTAAGTCAAAACAACAAGCCAGACACATTAGGTGTTTAAAGGTGCAGATTCCATTTTTCCTAGAAAATGAACTAAGGAAGAAAGAGTAATGAAGCAGATGAAAGAAGGTGAGGTGGACATGGCTACAATACACCATATACCTCACAGAAGTTGTCTGTATGAACCCAAACATATATGCAGTGAACATTCACCAAGAAAAACAGTTCTGGAATGGGTAGAAATTATGGTTACTCAACAATGTGTGTGAACTTAATGCCTGATCTACGTGTACAACTGTGAAAATGGTAAATTCTATAGATTTGTGTTACTGAAATTTTAAAAAATATTTAGCAAGGTACTTGGTAAATATAATTATCTTATTACTTTCCAGGTAAGAAAACAGATACGGAACATGAAATTGATACAATTAGCAAGCAGCAAAAGCAGACCTTAGTCTATCTCAACTCACACCAAGAACTCACATGTACGACTAGAACACACTGACCACAGCTCCTCAGCATGTTTCAACTATTACCTGGAGAAAGTAGTAAAGATCATTATGAAAGACTACGAATTACATAAGCCTTCTCAGAGGAGGTTTGATTTATTAATGTTGTATGAATCATATTACTGAAATCTACTCTAATGATTTTTCTCCTTCTGGGGCAATAGTAGTATTATTGTAATGCTTGCACCACTGGTGTATCATGTGATAGAGCAAGCATGAGATGTCTTATATCAGATAAGGGGAAAAGCACACCCCACTGTGCACTCACTATTCTTTGAAAACTAGGAGTTTTTAACAATTAGCATGTTAGAAATAGTTATTAAACTACTTAAACTGAATTGCAAACCAGCAGAGACCTCACTCTGGTTTGAAGAAGAAATCAGTGCTGATACTTATGCAATATTTCTGGAATGCCAAGATTCGTGTTCCATTTTCCTTTAATAAGCCTGACAGCAAGGTGAGATTCTCAAGAGAAATACTTTTTCAGCCAAATTCTTCTTGACTTCGTAGTTTATAGAACAAAACAGCATCTGAGATACAAAGAAAATACAAATTAATAAAACACAAGACGAGAGCCACATATTTGTGGTGTAGATTTATACACACAAACAGCCAAGTACGTTTTTTTCAAACAGACCCTATAGACTTCCAGTTGCCATGGTAACTACACAGTTTTATATAGATGCAAAAGAGTAAATGGATGAGCACAGCCCAAGTAAATCATCAGCACCAACCTTGTTGCTCCTGAGTGAGATAAACAACATGCACTGCCGCTTCTGAAAATAAAATAATCACAATCATCATTTAAAAGCTTAAACATTTTCCCCTTAAAACTTTCTCTCAGTGCTACTTAACTAATTACTCATGAAGAGAATGGTTTGAATGAATTATTGACAATTCTGTTATTGAAACAAATATGGCAACTAGACGACAAATGATAAGTACAAAACAAAGCAACCCAGACCCACACACAAACTGCTCTTCCATTTACTCATGGAGAAAGACAGTCAGGATGAGGACTAAAGTCACTATTGGAAGTACAAGCCTCCTCTGACATGATCACAGGTCATTTCTGGAAGAAAAACTCTCAATTAAAATTATAAATAAATTAAATGTTGGTAAAAACAGAGAAAAGGGGACTATAATTTTACTTCCTTGAAAGTTAACTTAATGTTCGTAAAGGGTTTTTTGGTTTTTTTTTTTTTGTAATATATGTGTTTATATAGATTTTCATAGAGTTCTTAATTCTTTTTTGCTGTTGGTGGTGGTTTGGGTTTTTGTGTGTGTGTGTTGGTTTTTGTTTTTTTGTTTTGCAAACAGGCTTTCTCCATGTAATAGCTCAGATTTCCTGGAACTACTTGATATATCAGACTGGTCTCAATCGCTTCTCGGCCTTTTGGCTAAGATCAAGTGCAGACTGGTCTCAAATTCACAGAGCTCCACCTGCCTCTGCCTCTGCCTCCTGTGTGCTGAGATTAATGGTGCACACCAACAAGCCTAGTGCGTTCATATTTTCTATTTATGCTTAATCTAAAAGCTTTGGAAAAGCATAAAATATTAAGACAATAATGCAGCCTCCAACCTTAGGAAATGGAAATAATACATAATAAAATACTCAAAAGAATCACAATTTGCTAAGGAAATCTTACAATATGTGTTGTTATTGCAGAATAGTTCTTAGGGACAGTTACATTTGATGTATTGTGATCCCAAAATGGAGACTAAGGGGTATCTAAATTGCTTCATTCTCAGAGTTATGCTAGCATGAAAAATTATAATACAGAGTTTAATAAAGGCATGTGAAATAATAGAAAACACACTAGAATGCATCCACCTATGGGCAGGTTCTCAAATATTATTAAGAGAAAATTCTGATTATGATTTATTTTACCACATATAGAATACAAATCAGATATTCTGTTAAATTCTTACAAATATTACAATGAACCAGTTATCGGAATAACATATGTGCATACACACCCAAACACATCCATATAACATATAGAGAGATACTGTATTCAATGTGTTTTGACCAAATCGAGCCCCCTCTTTCATTACCTATTCATAAACTGCCCCATTTTCCTCCAAATTTTATGTAATCTTCTTCTTGATCCATTACAACACATTTTTTCTTTGTATGAACAAACTAAACTATACAGCTTAGATGGAGATGCAAGAGAAGGAAAGTAAAGGAGAGAATTAGTTTGATCAGACACCTTATATGCATATAAAAAACTGAATTGGTAAATTTTAAACAGAAAAAACACAATGAATCTTTATAAAAGTTTCACAGAAGGCAACAGCAACACCAGAGACAACTAATAAACAGATCTTACCAGCAATTGCTGTGCTCCTCTATGAATAATAAAAAAAATCTTAGAAAGTAATCCTACAAACAGCTAGAGATTACATATTCTAGTCAGCTTTCACAGTCTGCCAAGAGCTTCAGTTTCCTGTTTCTAAGTTGCAGATGATGGCTCTTAGCAGATATCCAACAAAACGATCTCAATTTAAACCTTTAAGAATATTTCTTTATCATTTTATACAGTCAGTGTGGTAGCTAGTTCTTATTTCTACCCTTTATTATCTACAAACATAATTGAAATGTACTTTCTCATGTCTTCAGATATCTTCTTCATTCTTCTAGGTTAATTGTAGGCTGTTTTCAGAATTCCTACATCAAGTAGAAAAGCAATGTCTTTGTCCATGATACTCTTTCAGTTAATCTTAGTAGTAGCCCTGGTCTTCTTTATTGAAGTAGTTATATAAAAACTAATTCTAGCCTTCATCAAATTCTTAACATACATAAAATTTACTACCAAGGTGAAATCTATTGCATAATACATGTAAATTCACTTCACTTTACATATGTCCTGACTATAAATTGATGGGTAAAATTGATGTCTTCTATCAAGGACAGACCCATCTTTTTCAACTACTTGCTTAGTTCAAGCAAGTGATAATTTTCTGAATCACAAGAGCTTTGAGGAGTACAAGGCAATCATTCAATCCTCGAAATAGCACAAATTCTGTGAGAACTATTCTCCTCTAAGTGTTTCCATTGCCTGTGCAATGTACCTGATCCTGATTAAGCTGAATTCCAAAACGTTCCCCCTTGGAGTATGCACTGAATTCTAAAGCCATGCTCATCTTTACACCAAAGATATTCTCATCAGTTTCAATGGTGAAAAGAAGCATTCTTTTGCCCACAGCAATATGTTACTTAGCCATTAGACTCAAAATGACCAAACACAATAACCTCCTTTCAGAAGACAACTAACAGCAAAATAAAGTCTATATAGATGAGTTTTTCACTGCTTCAATTTTTAATTTCTCCAAGAATAAACTCCAAAAATATTCCTACATATTTCTTGAATATAAGCTCAAGGTTGAAAACCAATGAAAAGTAAATAGGAGCATAAACATCTGAACATATAGTGTAGACCCTTCTGGCATAATCCCTACATATACTAGTTACTCAGAACACTTGAGTAAGAAAGAGAAAATACTTGCTTTTAATGCAAAGATTGGTATACTCTATAATAAACAACTCTAGTAATTAATATTTTTGAATTGATTTAATTATTTTTCTCCATAAAATAAGTCACTCTCTCTCTACTCACACATCAACACTGAACACCTGAAAGACTAAGCCCCAAGTATTTCCTATGTGACCCCAAGATCACAGAACAAAAACACAATATCAAAGAACAACACAGCATATTCTTCTAAAGTATCATCTATTCTACATCAGTGTTCCCCTAGCAGCTCAGAAAATTCTGAATACACAGAACATAATTAAAAGAATAGAAATTATTTGTTCAATGAATTTAAGGACTTTAAGGGGGAAATGAATAAACACCTAAATAAAGTTAAAGAGAACAAGAATAAACTGTTGAGTAACATCCAAGAAAACACAAATGACTTAATGAAATAATCAAAACAATTCATCGTATGAAACATGAGTTCAACAAGGAGATTGAAATGCTGACAGAAACCCAAGCAAAAATGAAAGTAGTAATGAAAAATTCAGCACCTTAATTAAAACACCCAGTGCAAATAAAGCCTTGCCAGCAAAATGGATCACATAGAAGACAGAATATTGGGACCTGAAGACAACATAGAGCATTTGAATACTCAGTCAAAGAAAGCATGCTAAAACAAACTCCCCCCAAAAATATACAGCAATCTGAGTCACCCATGAAAATCTATGAATCATGAGCATAGAAGAATAATTACAAATCAATAGTACAGAACAGTTCTTTCCCCAACCCCCTGTGGACTTCTTCTTTTTCTTCTTCTTTTTTTTTCATCTTTATTAACTTGAGTATTTCTTATTTACATTACAATTGTTATTCCCCTTCCCGGTTTCCAGACCAATATCCCCCTAACCCCTCCCCCTCCCCTTCTCTATGGGTGTACCCCTCCCCATCCTCCCCCCCTTACCGCCCTCCTGCCAACAATCACTTCACTGGGGGGTCCTTAAGCAGTATTATAGAAGGAATTTTCCCAAAACTAAGGAAGAGGGTTCCCATTCAGATATAAGAAGTGTATAGATAGAATCAAAGAAGAATCTCCACCCTTAATATTACAGTTAAAATAATAAACATACAGAACAAAGACAGTCTATGGCAAGCTGCAAGAGAGCAACTACAAGTCACATATACAAATAAATCCATTAGAATGACCATTGAATTGTCAAAGGAGACTTTAAAATCAGAAGTTCTTGGATTACTTTACTTTCAGTGTATTATTAGAAGTGCTAAAAGATCATGGATCTTTACAACTTTGGACAGAGTCTGTAACATCCTCTACCATCTTTCAGATAAGACATTGTGATGTTGGAGTTGCAAAGGACTAGATCACATACTTGTGTGTCTATGGCATGATTCCAGAGAAGATAGCTGTGCAAGAAGATGACCAGGAGAGAAAGACCATCCCTGAATGTAGATGGCACTTCTAATGGGCCAGAAGCCTGCATTCAAGAAGCCTAAGGAAGGCAGTGTGTGAAGACCTATGGGCTCCTGAGTGAGCAAATCTCTCAATGTAGCTTTAACCTACTGATCTGAGATGCAGAATTTTCAGATGAGGACTTGATATCAGCAACTCTCCAAGGAATCCCTGGACTTCCAGAATTGTTAAGCATGGATGACTGCTAAAGCATCTGGATCCCTAGATCCACAGCTATCTGATGCTCTGCCTGTCCAGTCATTACTAGATTGTCTGCACCCTATTGTGTAAATTTTATTTTCTGAATTGCATGCATATATTATATGTTAGGAGCGATGCCCTTAAAACTCTCCATTATTGATGTTAATATTATGGTTAGGGTTAAGTATGACTGGGTTCAGGGGAAATCCCCAGCCAGCTGCAGAAGACTAATACAAATCTGGTGGTCAGGATGAATAATGATTTGATAAAGTTGTGACCTTGCTGAGAAATACATCTGACATCAAGATGCCCAATGTGATGACCTGTAACCTTTCTGAAAAACCAACATCCTGTTGACATCAGCTGACCACAAGAGAGCTGTGTCCTTGGCCTGTGAAAATGTTTCCCACTTCCCCCTCCCTCTGTTACCCTTGTTATCGTATAAATTCAGCCTTAGGAAAAAATAAAATTGTTACCTTGATCAGACTCTTGTCTTGATGTCCTTCTTCACATCTCTTGTCCCCCATTCTCTTCCAGGTACCCTCTGCACCCTCGTTGACTGTCCTGCAGGATGAGACAATTATATATAATGCATACATTATATTGGGTATTTCTCTAGAGAACATTTCCTAATATAGATATACAGCATGTGATAGGCATGCTTACAATACCCCTAACCAGATCAGACTGCCTAACCATATGGTATGCTGAGACACCAATGTATTTTGAGTGTGTTGAACACACCAGTATGGAATCTAAGACCTTGGGAATAACTTGTTCTATAAAACATTCCTACAAGCATATAGGTTTGATTTTACATCACATGGCAATAACTGTTTTCCCTAAAGCAGATATAGAAGCGTCCCTTCCTCAGCATCTTTTAAACTCTTATCCTAGCTTATGTAGTTATAGATAGACATCCTTGCGATACTATAGACTGAACTGGATGAGTCATACTAAGGGACCCTAGCTTTTGCTCCATGTAAAACCAATAAGAATCTGCTAATGCTGTTATCAAGTTCAGTCCTATCAGCACATAACACTTGGCATTTTGATAATAACATTTTCTAGGAAGTGGAAGAGATGGGATTCTTTTGTATGTGGTAAATGGATAATAAATAAAAAGCTACCCTTACTGGTTCAGCAACTAAAGGAAGTAGATGGAGTTTGGGACCTAAAACTCACAGGAGATGGGACCCATGATAAATTCACTTCTTGGGAAATGAACACATAGTTGGGTCTGAATCTTTTGCTGAAAATTTAGATTCAAAGCTATTCATAAGCCTGTTTCACACATGTAATTTATAAACCTCACAATGTTAATTCAGAAAGACTAACTGCCATTACTATCTATCTAGCTTATTCCTATAAGCAAACCAAAGGGAAGCCTTATCCAACACTCAAAAATTAAATAGCTAAAATGCTCAACATTCGACAGGAAGCAGTGTGCAGATGTATTTGGAGAAACTGGATTAAAGATGGAAGACATCATTGACCATCTTTTGACTGCAACAAAGATGTTTCCATTCAGCACACTGTCTGCTTTCTGCCTGGACTCTTAATGTGCCATGCTGACTCAAAGCTTTTCTTACTTGCTGCTAAATTATGGAAAGAGGGGCAAAATGATGTCTGCTGATTTTAAACCATTCTCTCACTGAAAATATACATACAAAGAAAAGCTAGAAATTCATTTAAAAATAACAGGGAGGATGTTTTTTCTACTCTGGCAACTACTGTACCTCTTAGCAGTTTGGTGATTATATAATGCTCTAACCACCATACAGAAGAAGCTAGTGGTGAGAAGCTGAGAAACTGGTTCAAGTGACTTGTATGTTTTTTAATTGGATAGTTTATTTCTTTACTTTCCAAATGTTATCCCCATTCCCGGTTTCCCCTCTGCAAAGCCCCTATCCTATCACCCGTTAACACTGCTCTGTGAAGGTGCTCACCCAACCACCCACCCACACCTGCCCTACGGCCCTAGCATTCCTCTACACTGAGACATCAAGCATTCACAGGACCAAGGGCCTTCCCTCCCATTGATGCCCAATAAGGCCTCTTCAGCTCTTTCAGTCCTTCCCCTAACTCCTCCATTGGGATCCCTGTGATCAGTCCAATGGTTGGCTTCAAGCATCCACATCTGTATTGGTCAGGATCTAAGAGAGACTCTCAGGAGACAGATATATCCGACTCCTGTCAGTAAGCACTTCTTGGCATCAGCAATAGTGCCTGGGTTTCATATCTGCATGTGGGATGGATCCCCAGGTGGGGCAGTCACTGGGTAGACTTTCATTCAGTCTCTACTCCTCTCTTTGTCCCTGTATTTCCTTTAGACAGGAGCAATTCTGGGTTAAAATTTTAGAGATCTGTGGGTGGCCCCATCCCTTAACTGGGGGACTGTGCCTAGCCTCTGGATATGGACTCTACAAATTCTCCATTCCCTCTGTTGGGTATATCAACTACTGTCATCCCCACAGGGTCCTGGGAGGCTCTTGCTTTCAGGGCATCTGGGACATTCTGGTTACTAACCCCGGTTCCTCAGCCCCCATTGCTACAGATTCTGTATATCACCTACATCTCCACCCATAACTGATTCTGCTTTTATCCCCTTCTCCCCTTCCTTTCTCCCTCCCAAGTCTTTCCCACTCTCTACTTCCATTGATTATCTTGTTCCCCCATCTAAGTAGACTGACTCATTCACTCTTTGGTCTTTCCTCCTCTTGAACTTAACATGGTCCCTCAGTTGTATTGTGGCTATTCCAAGCTATTTGACTAATATCCAATTATCAGTGAGTATGTACCATGTGTGTTCTTTTGTAACTGAGTTACCTCACTCAGGATATTTTCTAGATCCACCCATTTACCTGAAAATTTCATAAAGTCATTGTTTTTAACAGCTAAAAGTATTCCATTGTGTAAATGTACCACATGTTTTTTGTAACCATTCCTCTGTTGAAGGGCATCTTGGTTTTTCCAGCTTCTGGCTATTATAAATAAGGCTGCTATGAACATAGTAGAGCATGTGCACTTATTACATGTTGGAGCTTCTTTTTTGTACATACCTAGGAGTGGTATAGTTGGTAGTACAATGTCCAATTTTCTGAGGAACCTCCAGACTGATTTACAGAGTGGTTGTACCAGCTTGCAATCCCACCAACAATAGAAAAGTATTCCTCTTTCTCCACATCCTCTCCATCATTTGCTGTCACCTGAGTTTTTAATGTTAGCCATTCTGACTGTGTGAGGTAGAATCTCAGGATCATTTTGATTTACATTTCCCTGATGACTAAAGATGTTGAACATTTCTTTAGGTGTTTCTTGGCCATTAGTGTCCTAACTTGATAATTCTCTGTTTAGCTATGTTCCCATTTTTAATAGAATTAGTAGATACTCTGGAACTTTTGAGTTCTTTGTATATATTGGATTTTAGCCCTCTACAGGATATAAGATTGGTAAAGATCTTTTTCCAATCTGTTGGCTGATGTTTTGAACTACTGACAGTGTCCTATGCCTTACAGAACCTCTTCAATTTTATGAGGTTCTACTTGTCAATTCTTGATCGTATAGCATAAGCCATTGGTGTTCTCTTCAGGAAATTTTCTCCTGTGCCCATGTGTTCCAGGACTTTCCCTACTTTACCTTCTATTAAATTCAGTGTATCTGGTTTTATGTGGAGGTCCTTGATCCATTTGGACTTGAGCTTTGGACAGGGAGATATGAATGAATAAATTTTCAGTTTTCTACTTACTAACTGTCAGTTGAACCAGCACCGTTTGTTGAAAATGCTGTCTTTTTTCCCACGGGATGGATTTAGCTTCATCTTAAAAGATCAAGTGACCATAGGGGTGTGGATTCATTTCTGGGACTTCAATTCTATTCCATTGATCTAGCTGTCTATCTATGTACCAATACCATGATGTTTTTTATTCACTATTGCTCTGTAGTACAGCTTGAGTTCATAGACGGTGATTTCCCCAGATGTTCTTTTATTGTTGAGAATAGTTTTTGCTATCTGGGTTTTTAGTTATTTCAAATAAATTTGAGAATTGCTCTTTCTAACTCTATGAAAAGTTCAGTTGAAATTTTGATGGGGATTGCCTTGAACCTGTAGATTGCTTTCGGCAAGATGGCCATTTTTACTATAATCCTGCCAATCCTTGAGCATGGAACATCTTTCCATCTTCTGAGATATTCTTTGATTTCTTTCTTCAGAGACTTGAATTTTTTGTCATACATATCTTTTAATTGTTTTGTTAGAGCCATGCCAAGATATTTTATATTATTTGTGACTATTGTGAAGAGTGTTGCTTCCCTAATTTCTTTGTCAGCCCACTTATCCTTTGAATAGAGGAAAGCTACTGATTCATTGAGTTAATTTTATATCCAGCCACTTTGCTGAACTTGTTCAGCAGCTGTAGGAGTTCTCTGGTGGAATTCTTGGGGTCACTTAAGTATACTATCATTTTATCTGCAAACTGATATTTTAAATTCTTGCTTTCGAATTTTTATCTATTTGACCTTCTTTTGTTGTCTAATTGCTCTAGCTAGAATATCAAGACTATATTGAATAGATAGGGAGAGTGGGCAGCCTAGTCTAGTCCTTGATTTTAGTGGGATTGCTTCAAGTTTGTCTTTATTTATTTTGATATTGGCTACTGGGTTGCTGTATATTACTTTTACTATGTTTAGGTATGGGCCTTGATTTCCTAATTTTTCCAAGATTTTTATCATGAAGGAGTGTTGAATTTTGTCAAATGCTTTTTCAGCATTGCATGAAATGATCGTGTCTTTTTTTTCTTTGAGTTGGTTTATGTGGTGCATTGATGGATTTCTGTATATTGAACCATCCCTGCATTCCTGGGATAAAGCCTACTACAGTCATCATGGATGATTTTCTTGATTTGTTCTTGGATTAGGTTTGCGAGAATTTTATTGAGTAGTTTTGTGTTGGTATTCATAAGGGAAACTGGTCTGAAGTTCTCTTTCTTTGTTGGGACTATGTATGGTTTTGGTAACAGCATATCTTTGGAATCATAGAATAAATTGAGTAGTGTGCCTTCCATTACAATTTTATGAAATAGATTGAAGAGAATTGGAATTAGGTCTATTCTGAAGGTCTGATGTAATGCTATACTAAATCTATCTGGTCCTGGGCTTTTTTTTTTTTCTTTTTTGGTTGGGAGTCCTTTAATGACTGCTTCTATTTCTTTGGGAGTTATGGGACTGTTTAGATAATTAATCTGATCCTGATTTAATTTTGATACCTGGTATCTGTCTAGAAAATTGTCCATTTCCTCCAGATTTTTCATTTTTGTTAAATATAGGCTTTTGTAGTAGGATCTGTTGATTTTTTTTTTAATTTCCTCAGTTTCGGATGTTATATCTCCCTTTTCATTTCTGATTTTGTTAATTTAGATACAGTCTCTGTGCCCTCTGGTTAGTCGTGCTAAGGGTTTATCTATCTTGTTGATTTTCTTAAAGAACCAGCTCCTGGTTTTGTTAATTCTTTATATAGTTCTTTTTGTTTCTACTTAGTTGATTTCTGACCTGTTTGATTATTTCCTGTCATCTACTCTTTTTGGGTGTATTTGTTTCTTTTTGTTCTAGAGCTTGCAGGCAAGCTATCAAGCTGCTAGTGTATACTCTCTCCAGTTTCTTTTTGGAAGCACTCAGAGCTATGAGTTTTTCTCTTAGCACAGCTTTCATTGTGCCCCATAACTTTGGGTATCTTATGCCTTCATCTTCATTAAATTCTAAAATGTCTTTAATTTCTTTATTTATTTCTTCCTTGACCAAGTCATCATTGAGTAGAGCATTGTTCAATTTCCGTATGTATGTGGACTTTCTGTCATTTATATTGTTATTGAAGTCCAGCCTTATTCTGTGGTAATCTGATCAGATGCATGGGATTAGTTCAATGTCCTTTTATCTGTTGAGGCTTGTTCTGTTTGTTTGTTTGTCTGTCTGTTGTTTGTTTATAATTTTATTTTTCGTGGATATTTTTGTATTTGCATTTCAAATGTTATCTTCGCCCCCCATATCTCCTCCCCTTTCCCCTGCTTCTATGATGATGCTCCCACTCCCACCCACCCACTCCCACCTCAATGCCCTGACATTACCCTATACTGGGGAAAGGAGCCTTCACAGGACCAAAGGCTTTTCCTACTACTACACCATCCTCTGCTACATGTGTTGCTAGGGTCATGGGTCCCGATCGAGGCCTGTTTTATGGGCAATTATATAGTCAATTTTAGAGAAGATAACATGAGGTGCTGAGGAGAAGGTATATTCTTTTGTTTTAGGATGAAATGCTCTATAGAAATCTGTTAAATGCATTTGTTCCATAACTTCTGTTAGTTTCACTTTGTCTCTGTTTAGTTTCTGATTCCATGATCTGTTCATTGATGAATGTGGGGTGTTGAGGTGCAATGTATGCTGTGAGCTTTAGTAAAGTTTCTTTTATGAATGTGGGTGCCCTTGCATTTGGAGCATAGATGTTCAGAATTAAGATCATCTTGGTACATTTTTTCCTTTGATAAGTACGAAGTGTCCTTCTTTAACTTATTTTTGATAACTTTTGGTTGAAAGACTATTTTATTCAATATTAGAAGGCTACTCCAACTTGCTTCTTGGAACCATTCGCTTGGAGAAAATTTTTCCAGCCTTTTACTCTGAGGTAGTTTCTGTCTTTGTCATGGAGGTACATTTCCTTTATGGCACGAAATGCTTTTTTTTTTCCCTTTCCCAGTTTCCCAGACATAAGCCCCCTATTCCACCCCCTCCCCTTCTTCTATAATGGTGTTCCCCTCCCCATCCACCCCTGTTCCTGCTCCCCTGACATTGCCCTACACTGGGAGGTCCAGCCTGGACAGGACCAAGGTCTTCTCCTTCCATTGGTGCCCAACAACACCATCCTCTGCTATATATGCAGCTGGAGCCATGGGTCAGTCCATGTATAGTCTTTAGGTAGTGGTTTAGTCCCTGGGAGCTCTGGTTGGTTGGTATTATTGTTCTTATGGGGTTGCAAGCCCCTTTAGCTCTTTCAATCCTTTCTCTAGTTCCTCCAATGGGGATCCTGCTCTCAGTTCAATGTTTTGGATCCAATTTACGTATCCAGTCTGTCAGTCCATGTCTTTTTATTGGGGAATTTGAGTCCATTGATATTAAGAGATATTAAAGAATAATGATTGCTGCTTCCTGTAATTTTTGCTGTTAGAGGTGGAATTATGTTTAGGTGACTATCTTCTTTTGGGTTAGTTGAAAAAAAGATTACTTTCTTGCCTTTACTACGGTATATTTTCCCTTATTGTGTTGAAGTTTTCCATCTATGATCCTTTGTAGAGCTGGATTTGTGCAAAGATATTGTATAAATTTGGTTTTGTCATGGAATATCTTGGTTTCTCCATCTATGTTAATCGAGAGTTTCGCTGGGCATAGTAGCCTGGGCTGGCATTTGTGTCCTCTTAGGGTATGTATGACATCTCCCCAGGATTGTCTAGTTTTCACAGTCTCTATTAAAAAGTCTGATGTAATTCTGATAGGTCTGCCTTTATATGTTACTTGACATTTTTGCCTTACTGCTTTTAATATTCATTCATTGTTTTGTGTATTTGCTGTTTTGACTATTATGTGAAAAGATGAATTTCTTTTCTGGTCCAAACTTTTTGGACTTATGTAGGCTGCTTGTATGTTCATGGGCATCTCTTACTTCAGGTTAGGGAAGTTTTCTTCTATAATTTTGTTGAAGACATTTCTGCCCTTTAAGTTGGGAATTTTCATTCTCTTTTATACCTATTATTCTTAGGTTTGGTCTTCTCATTGTGTTCTTGGGTTCTTGGATGTTTGGGGTTAGCAGCTTTTTGCTTTTTACATTTTCTTTGACCATTGTGTCAATGTTTTCTATGGTGTCTTCTGGCCCTGAGACTCTCTTGTATTGTGTTGGTGATACTTGAATCTATGACTTCTGATCTCTTTCCTAGGTTTTCTATCTCCAGGGTTGTCTCCCTTTGTAATTTCTTTATTGTTTCTATTTCCATTTTTAGATCATGGATGATTTGGTTCAATTCCTTTACCTGTTTGCTTGTGTTTTTCTGTAATTCTTTAAGGGATTTTTGTGTTTCCTCTGTAAGTTCCTCTACCTGTTTGTGATATCCTGTATTTATTTGAGGGAGTTATTTGTGTCCCACTTTAAGTCCTCTATAATCATTATGAGAAGTGATTTTTAAATCAGAATCCTGCTTTTCCAGTGTGTTGGATTATCCAGGGCTTGCTGTGGTGGGAGAACTGGGTTCTGATGAGGCCAAGTGGACTTGGTTTCTGTTGCTTATGTTCTTGCACTTGCCTCTCACCATCTGGTTATCTCTGGTGTTAGCTGGTCTTGCTGTCTATGTCTGTGACTTTTTCCTCCTATAAGCCTGTATGTCAGCACTCTTGGGACACCAGCTCTCTCTGGGCAGGATTTGGATATGGAGAGCTGTGGCACAAGGTCAGCTCCAAGGCCCAGATGGAAACCATAAGGCTAGTCCATGTAAACATGTTAGTCAACTTTCCATGATTGTGACAAAAATCTCTGACACAGTCTATTTAAAAAGAAGAAAGGTTTATTTTGGCCCATGGTTACAGAGCTTTCCATTACTTTAGTCTGTTGCTGTGAGTGAGTGTTAGTGAGACAGAGAAAAGGGTGGCATGCCTCTCGCTGACCAACCAGCAAATGCCAAACACTGTGAAAGAGCTCTTAAAAATTGTTAGAAACCATTACTAATATTGCTGACAAGTCCTTTTCACTTGTGAGCATCCTTTCTCTTGTGTTCCTTGACCTATCAATCAGGTGCTTCTAATAAGAATGACCCACAGGGGCTCTTAGATATGAATGTTTGGTCATTAGGCAGTGGCCTACTTGACAGGCATTAGGAACTGTGTCCTTATTGGAGTAAGAGTGGCCTTGTTAAAGAAAATATGTTACTAGGATGGACTTTTGAGATTTCAGAAGCCCAAGCCAGGCCTAAAGTCTCCAAAGAGAAGCTTCTTTGATGAAGGGTGAGCACTGTACTTAGCTGTGATTATAATTATAATATTCTACATACAATGAGAAATTATATTGGTTTTCAGGGAAACAACAGAAGTAGGTTCTTCTCTCAGGTCTATGACCTCTTCATCCTCCCCAGTCATGGTTGGTTGGCTAGATTTGCAACATCAGTCATGAGCTTTCTCCAACTGAGTGGGTATTAATGTCCAATTGGATAAACGTTGGTAAACAGTAACGGAGAACAAAGCAAGGTCTGCTATTTCCCCATACCATGACATTTTCCTCTCAGAGAAATATTACTGTTAAACAGGAATATTTAATATAGCTTTTCTAGTAACCAAAAATTATAAAGATCATAATGTACAAAATGATCCCTCTTACCCAATCCTAGGTGCCTACTTCCTGTTCCACTTATTTATATTGGCCCTTTCTTTTCTTCTTTCTACTCAGTACAGGGTGTAATTATTCTCCATACTTCCTGGGTGGCTCTCTTTTACATAAAAACATAATCTCCCTAGTGGCACAGTCATATAAATCTTATTTTTCTTGTTAATCTCCCTTTACCTACCTTTTAGCACAAAGTCTAAACAACTGATATTTAATTGCCCTTATAATTTGCATGAAATAATTAAATCAAGTTACATTAGCAACACATCTGCCATGTACAAGAATACTCAATAGGATTAAAAATTGGGGAGTTTTAGAACTAAAAAGGGACTTTTTAAACATGTAAATTAACCATTTTGTATAAACAGTGCTGATCTGAACTCCAGAGGGGTCACTCAACTAATATAGGTCACGCACACACACATACCTACCCATAGGCTTGGGATTAGGCTACAGTGAAAATGTAATTTTCCTTGTGTATTCGTTTTCATCTTTACTGAAAAAGGAGCCAGAGAAACTGACTAATCATGCTAAGAAAAAAACAGATGCAACCCTGGAACCAAGTTCAAGAGGAAGATTTCTTGCAGTATAAATACTTGATTTGGCTTCCAAACAGCAAGAATTTACACAAGAAAGTATGAGTCACTGGTCATCATTGATGAAAACAGACATGTACTTCAGGACTTGCTAACCTTTGTCTCAGGGCAGAGAGACTATTTTAATATATTTCAGTTCCTCTACTAGCCCAGTGCTCTAGCACAGCAGACAGAAAAGCATTTGAACAGGTAAAGTTCCAATAAGATAGAACTACATATGATATAGTTCTGACTTTTGAGTTTGTGAGTACAGCCTCTCAATTGCAACCCTATAATGGAAGTCAATGTTTTCCCCCTTTCTTAATACGCCATCTTAGGAGGTCCTCAACGAATAATATTTTGCATCTTGGATATAGCTATGTATAGCAACCTACAAAGGCTTGTTAATACAAAAGGAAGGGGGGGGGAAATGTCCAGCCTAAAATAATCTGTAATTCTCAGTGAGTAGTTATTTCAGCCCATATGGAGTGAAGCTCACCCACAGCCAAACGTTTCATGAGTATGACAAAGTGACAAATGGGAGTCAAGTGCTGTATGCTGAGTAGCAGTCATTTCCTAGAGGCGCAGAACTCGAGACAAGAAAAGGATGCACAGAAGCCGCCATGCTGACAGGGGTGAAATCCGGGGAATCAAACAAATGTTGCTGATTCAAAGTTGTTCTCCTACGATAACAACCCGCACCAAATGAGTTGCCGCGGTGGAGAGCAAGCTGTGCTCAGAGACTAATTGCTGCACTTGTTAGAGTGTGCAAGAAGGTGTTTATTTGTTTTACATGTGTTTGGTGCCAAGACATCCCCGGGATCTGGAGCTGAAGCGGAAACAGAATGACAGTGTTTAGAAAACTAAACACAAAAACAAAAGGGAAGGAGAGTGGTTTTTGTGAAAGCGACTTGAGCGTTAAACACATGAAAAGCTGGGGGCTGTTATCTTGGGTGATTAATCCTTCAGTCTCCTTCAGATCAGCCCATGGGGCACACATGCTGGAAAGGAGTATATTAAGTCTGGGGTGCTTTGATGTTGTTACTTTTATTTAGATGGTGAATTATTCAAAGCAAGGAGGATCCCAGTAAGAGCTAGTAATAGAAATAAAAGGGGCTGAAGCTAGGAAAGGAACACAGGCAAGCAGCAATGTCAGAGCTCCTGTAGTCCCACCACCAAGGGGGAGAGCTTCTGTGGTTCCACCTGGAGGGCAAGGTGCAGAATGCCTGCTGCTGGGGACGCACCCAAAGTGATCTTTTAGCTTCAGAGAACTGGATTCTCACTAACACTTACAGCTGCAATGGAGATGGAAAGATTTCTACTGAGCAATCTTGTTTTACTTCTCTTCATAGACATTTTTTGAGAGAATTTGCTACTGCAACTCCAGTCTAGCTTCCAAAGAGTTCCAAAGAGGAACATGTTAATTTATCCCAGTAACATATAAGTGTTGAAACAAAATTATTATTCATGATTCTTTTAGACATGCGGAGAGAACTGAGCATCAGTAAGCTTTGAACAACAAATTGGAAATGTTTATGTTGTCTAGTGACTAGCATATTCTGTGAATTATTTTTATTTAAAACTGAGGAACACTATAAGCATGTATCATTTTGAAGAACCTGATTTTCAGAATATGTCATAGAAAAAGTCACACTACCAAACAGCTCTTTTTAAATGTTCTATTTTCAATAATTTTGAGCAGGAAACTAGCTGCCTGTCCTCCTCCAGCTCCCCCTTTCCTTCTTACCCCCTACCCACTCTGCCCTCCTTCCTTTTAAATACCACAAATTTTCTAAAAGTCACACTGTAGGAGGGCTGGGGCATGGCTCCTATAGTGCTTACTTAACATGTGCAAGTCCTGTGTCCTCGGATCTCTCCCCTGCACTGGTGGCAAAGTAGTGGTGACGGAACACATGCAGATGTGGAGGCACACTCCAGTACACTCTAGTGGTGACAGAAACATCAGAGATTCCAGGTCATCTTTGTCTTCATATTGACTTCAAGGCCAGTCTGTGCTGCATGACACCTGGCCTAGAAAGAAAAGATTGAAGAGGGGTGAAAAAGGAATAGTCACCTTCTTTGTTCACACAAGGTCATCATGAAAATCCACATCCATGGGAGATGCTTTAAAGTTTCATCTCGACATCATTCTCGTTCTATTTTTCACTGCTTCCTGTCACGTACAGTGTGAATGGTTCATTAATGTACTGAAAACATATGTCAGATTGAGGAGCAGACAACCCACCAATCCTACACAAAATATCAGATACACGACCATCTTGCAACTTCACCAAGTCTATATTTCACTTGAAAACTATAGGAAGCTGATCTCTCAAAAAGTTTGACAGAAATACAGCTTGTTATGCCTTCTTTAAGCTCATAGTCTAGACAAGCTATTTTGGGTTCTTTGTATATAAAGAAATTAGTGTTCAAAAAGCCCATATAGAACAAAGAAGTCAACTTGCTTACAAAGCCAGTGAGCCTTTGGTTCTGGTTTAGTATAATATACATTGCAATACATGTTATCAGCATAATAGTAAAACTATTACAAAAAATCATAAATCCCTGGTTTCTAAAGCAGAAGACAGAGCAGGGAAATTCAACAAATGAACTATCATACATGGGAGTGTGTGCATTTGTATGAGCAGAGTGTGTAACATGATTTCTTCATACTTTCTCACAATCTCTGGTTTTAGTTCCATGTTATCCATATCCTGTCTCCTACCACACCTGAGTCAAAGATGTTACTTGAAGAAAAACTTGCAACTGTGTTCACATCCATATTCAGAGATTTTACTCAGATTTTTCCAAGAACTTGTAAAACAAAAAACTCCTAATATTTTCCCAAAATGGTATTGGTTTCAGCTGTCACCAAACAAAAAGAAGTATAAACCTGATGGTGCCCTCAACAACACTGGAGGACATGGTAAAAGAATAGTCCAAGAATGAATAGAAATGTGGCCTAGACCACATACAGATTGGCACATGGTGGAAACCTACATAGGAGGGGTATTCCAAAGGTGAGAACACTGATTCCAAAAACTATTGCAGCCACTGAAGAAGCCAGAAACCACAACCTGACCTATTCATTTGTAAGGAGATATAGGGCTCAAAGTATCACAAAAAAAAGAATGAACAACAATTGGATATTAATGTAATTTAACAACAGCCTCTAGCTAAAAGTGGAAAAACTGTAGAAGTGTAATTTTTATTACAGGTGCCTGCACCTCTCTGAACATCAGCTGTTTAATACTAGGAAACAAAGAGAATAGATCCCATTACCAATATCTGGGCACCTACTAAGTAAATAAGCACAGAAGGAGACCAAGAGTTCTCGGAATTATTGCAACACATGATCTAAAATGTGCAGTTCCCAAAAGTTCTGTGAACAAAAGAAAATATGAGTCACTCCCTGGAGAGTGATGTGGAAGCAGGGAAAGAGCTGTGAAGGTGAGCAGACAGCAAGTTGAATAGAAGTACTCAAAGTGGCTACCATAAATGTGTTAACAGAAATAAAGCACAACAGAAGTAAATGAAAATCTGACTAAATCTCTATGCTTAATGCTTCATGCAAGCACAGCGATGCCATGGAACATACCAAATGGAAGCCCTGTCTTTAGACAATTATAGTAACCATTATTTGTTTAAAAAGAAAAAGAACACATTGTTGTGACTCTATAAGAGACTTGAAGAAAGCAAATATGGGCAAACTTGAAGACAGATTCCTAGTAGTTATATGAGCTAATGGGGATATGAGGGGAGGGGCAACGAAATGCAGCTGTAGGAGAAGATGAGTATTCATACCTGCAATGGGCATCCCACAAGGAGAAGCAAGTAAGACAAGAAAAGGTATTCAAAGAAATCACTATTTACTCCCCTCAGTTACTAAAAGCTATGGCCTATATATCCAGAAAGATCAGTACACTCCAAGTTGGAAAACCACTGAGGTCTGTGAACAGAGTCAGACTAGAAGAAATACTTTCATTACAAAAAAAAATCTCAGAATAGCATCTGAAATCTCAGCCGAAGCAATATAGGTCAGGGGAATTAGTGAGTACCAGACTTAATTGTTCAAAGAAAAGTAGTCAAAATCTTTCCTAGCACAACTATTGTTCACAAAGGAAGAGGAAATGAAAACTTCCATATTATCAATAATAACAAATGCCAGACAACTTGTACTAGCAGAATGATAGATATTAGAATTAATACTAAAGAGAATTCTTCAGGTCAAAGACAAGTGACTTTACATGACAACTTAAAATCACACACACAGATTCTTGGTATATGAAGCAATATAATTTTACAAGACATGATAATTGCCTATTTTCTCCTTCTTTTAGAGGATTTAGATAGGAATTTTGTAAAATAATGTTATGGTATATATGGTTGAACATGTGGAAATATACCATGAGTAACGTACTTGTCATTAGCAAGAAAGTAGTAAGAGAAAAGGTCTAACAGAATAATAAATAATGTGAGATGATTAGTTAATACAATATCAAACATGATGGAAAACCTCCAGAGTGGTTCTTAGGAAATTTTCAACTCTAAATGCCTATTTTCAAACAGAAGAAATAGATCAAGCCAAGACAGTAATCTTCTACCTTTTAACACTAGAAAAGGAAGGGCAAAAGAGGCCTAATCTAAGATTAAGAGAAATAAAGAGACATTCTGGCCCGAAAGGAACCCACCTGAAGCCATATGGACACAGGAACTTAGGAACAGTCAGGGACTGGATCCTTCCGGTTTCTGCCTGCACCCATAGCTGACCAGTGCCACAGCTATCTGTACCCAGATCCCATGGGGAGAGAGAGGTACTCTCAGAAGTACAGACAATCCTGAGAGAACAGGGGAGACCACCACTTCTGCTAACATTCCTGGCCCAAGACAAGCCCGCCTGGAGCCCTGTAGACACAGGAAACTAGGAGCAGACCAGGACAGGATTCTTCTTGTTTCTGCCTACACAAAGAGCTGACCCTGTGACACAGTTATCTGTACCCAGATACCACTGGGACAAATCTGGTCTCCAGGAGTGCTGACATACATGCTTACAGGAGGGTCAAGCCACTGTGAGAGACAGCAAGACCAGCTAACCAGAGACAACCAGAGGGTGAGAGGCAATTGCAGGAACCTAAGCAACAGAAAGCAAAACTACTTGGCATCATCAAAACACAGTACTCCCCCAAAGCAAATACTGGATATCCCAACACTCCAGCAAGATTGGGATTTAAAATCACATCTCATGATGATGATAGAGGATCTTAGGGAGGACATAAATAAATCACTTAAAGAAATACGGGATAACACAGGTAAACAGGTAGAAGCCATTAAAGAGGAAACACAAAAATTCCCTAAAGAATTACAGGAAAACACAACCAAACAGGTGAAGGAATTGAACAAAACCATCCAGGATCTAAAAATGGGAATAGAAACAATAAAGAAATCACAAAGGGGACAACCCTGGAGATAGAAAACCTAGAAAAGAGATCAGCTGTCATAGACACAAGCATCACCAACAAAATAGAAGAGATAGAAGAGGAAATCTCAGGGGCAGGAGACACCATAAAAACATTGACACAACCATCAAAGAAAATATAAACTGCAAAACGTTCCTAACCGAAAACGTCCAGAAAACCTGGGACACAATAAGAAGTTCAAACCTAAGGATGATAGGCATAGAAGAGAATGAAGATTTCCAACTTAAATGGCCAGTAAATATCTTCAACAAAATTATAAAAGAAAACTTCCCTAACCTAAAGAAAGACATACCCATAAACATACAAGAAGTCTAGAGAACTTCAAATAGATTGGACCACAAAAGAAGATCCTTCCAGCACATAATAGTCAAAAGACCAAATGTACAAAACAAAGAAGGAATATTAAAAGCAGTAAGGGGAAAGGTCAAGTAACATAAAGGCAGACCCATCAGAATTGCACCAGACTTCTTAACAGAGACTAGGAAAGCTAGAAGATCCTGGGCAGATGACATACAGACCCTAAGAGAACCCAAATGCCAGCCCAAGTTACTGTATCCAGCAAAACTCTCAATTAACATAGATGGACAAACCAAGATATTCCATGACAAGACCAAATTTACACACTATCTTTCCAGAAATCCAGTGCTACAAAGGATAATACATGGAAAATTCAAACACAAGGAGGGACACTACACCCTAGAAAAAGCAAAAAAAAAAAATCTTCTTACAACAAACCCAAAAGAAGATAGCCACACAAACATAATTCCACTTCTAACAACAAAAATCACAGGAAACAACAATCACTATTCTTTAATAGCATCAATAAACTCAATTCGCCAATAAAAAGACATAGACTAACAGACTGGATATGTAAAGAGGATCCATCATTTTGCTGCATACAGTGAACAACCTGTTGCAGACACTACCTCAGAGTAAAAGGCTGGAAAAAATTCTCCAACAAATGATCCTAAGAAACAAGCTGAAGTAGCCATTCTAATACCAAATAAAATTGCTTTTCAACCAAAAGTAATCAAAAAAGATAAGGAAGGACACTTCATATTCATCAAAGGAAAAATGTACCAAGATGAACTTAATTCTGAATATTTCTGCTCCAAATGAAGGGCAACCAAATTCATAAAAGAAACTTTCCTAAAGCACAAAGCACTCTTTGTACATCACATAATAATAGTGGGAGACTTCAACATCCCACATTCATCAATGGACAGATCAGGGAAACAGAAACTAAATAGAGACATAGAGAAACTAACAGAGGTTCTGAACAAAATGGATTTAACAGATATCTAAAACAAAAGATTATACTTTCTTCTCAGCACCTCATGTTACTCTCTCTAAAACTGGCCATATAATCAGTCATAAAATAGGCCTCAACAGATACAAGAAGATTGACATAATACTATGTATCCTATCAGATTACCACAGACAAATGCTGATCTTCAATAACAACAAAATGACAGAAAGCCCACATAAACATGGAAGCTGAACAACACTCTATTCAATGAAAGCGTGGTCAAGGAAGAAATAAAGAAAGAAATTAAAGACTTTTTGGAATTTAATGAAAATGAAGGTACAACATAGCCAAACTTATGGGACACAATGAAGGCAGTGCTAAGAGGAAAATTCATAGTTCTGAGTGCCTCCAGAAATAAACTGGAGAGAGCATACACTAGCAGCTTGATAGCATATCTAAAAGCTCAAGAACAAAAAGAAGCAAATGCACCCACGAGGAAGAAAATGGCACAAAATATTCTAACTCAAGGCTGAAATAAACCAAGTAGAAACAAAAAGAACTATACAAAGAATCAAGAAAACCATGAGCTGATTCTTTGAGAAAATCAGCAGGATAGATAAACCCTTAGCCAGACTAACTAGAGAGCACAGACACATTATCCAAATTAACAAAATTAGAAGGGAGACATAACAGAAACTGAGGAAATTTAAAAATTCATCAGATCCTAATACAAAAGCCTATAATCAACAAATGGAAAATCTGGATGAAATGGACAATTTTCTAGACAGATACCAAGTACCAAAGTTAAATCAGAAACCTATAAACCATCTAAACCGTGCCAAAACTCCTAAAGAAATAGAAGCAGTTATTAAAAGTCTGCCATCCAAAAGTAAAATTCCAGAACCAGATGAGTTTAATGCAGAATTCTATCAGACCCTCACAGAAGGCCTAATACCAATACTGTCCAAGCTATTCCACAAAATAAAAGCAGAAGGTACACTACCCAACTCTTTCTATGAAGCCACAATTATGTTTTTACCTAAACCACACAAAGACCCAACAAAGAAAGAGAGCTTCAGCCCAATTTCTCTTATGAATATCAACAAAAAATACTCAATAAAATTCTTGCAAACTAAATACAACAACTCAACAACATGATCATCAATCTTGACCAAGTAGGCTTCATCCCAGACATGCAGGGTTGGTTTAATATACGGAAATCCATCAACGTAATCCACTATATGAACAAACTCAAAGAAAAAACCACATGATCATCTCATTAGATGATGAGAAAGCATTTGACAAAATTCAAAATTCAAAATTCATGTCTTGGAAAGATTAGGAACTCAAGGCCCATACCTAAACATAGTAAAAGCAAAGTAGAGCAAACAAATAGCCATCATCAAACTAAATGGAGAGAAGCTTGAAGCATTTCCACTAAACTCAGGGACTAGACAAGGCTACCCGCCTTCTCCCTACTTATTCAATATAGTATTTGAAGTCCTAGCCAGAGCAATCAGACAACAAAAGAATGCCAAAGAGATACAAATTTGAAAGGAAGAAGTCAAAATATCACTATTTACAGATGATGTGATTGTATACTTAATTGAACCCAAAAGTTCCAGCAGAGAACTCCTAAATCTGAAAAACAACTTCAGCAAAGTGGCTGATTCTAAAATTAACAAATCAGTAGCCTTCCTCTACTCAAAGAATAAACAAGATAAAAAAAGAAATTAGGGAAACTACACCCTTCACAATAGTAACTAATAATATAAAAGATCTCGATGTGACTCTAACCAAGTGAAAGATCTGTATTACAAGAACTTCAAGTCTCTGAAGAAAGAAATTGCAGATCTCAGAAGATGGAAAGATGTCCCATGCTCACAGATTGGCAGAATTAATAGAGTAAAAATGACCATTTTGCCAAAAGCAATCTACAGATTTAATGCAATTTCCATCAAAATTTCAACTCAAATCTTTATAGAGCTAGAAAGAGCAATTTGCAAATTCTCTTGAAATAACAAAAAATCCAGTACAGTGAAAACTCTCCTCAACAATAAAAGAACTTCTAGGGGAATCACCATCCCTGGTCTCAAGCTGTATTACAGAGCAATAGTGATAAAAAAGTGTATGGAGTTGGTACAGAGACAGGCATGTAGAGCAGTAGAAAAGAATTGAAGACCCAGAAATGAACCCACACACCTATGGTCACTTGATCTTTGACAAAGGAGCTAAACCCTTCCAGTAGAAAAAAGATTGCATTTTGAACAAGTGGTGCTGGTTCAACTAAAGGTCAGCATGTGGAAGAATGCAAATCGATCCGTTCTTATCACCATGTACAAAGCTTAAGTCCAAGTGGATCAAGGACCTTCACATCAAATCAGATACACTCAAACTAATAGAAGAAAAAGTGGGAAGAGACTTGAACACATGGGCACTGGGGAAAATTTCCTGAACAAAACACCAATGGTTTATGCTCTAAGATCAAGAATCAACAAATGGGTTCTCATAAAACTGCAAAGCTTCTATAAGGCAAAGAACACTGCCATTAAGACAAAATGAAACCAACAAATTGGGAAAAGGTCTCTACCAATCCTACATTTGATAGGGGGCCAATATCCAAAATATACAAAGTACTCAAGAAGCTAGACACCAGAGAATCAAATAACCCTATTAAAAATGGGGTACAAAGGAAAACAAAGAATCCTCAGCTGAGAAATATGGAATGGCTGAGAAAATACTAAAGAAATGTTCAACATCCTTAGTCATCAGGGAAATTAAAATCAGAACAACCCTGAGATTCCACCTGACACCATTAAGAATGGCTAAGAACAAAAACTCGGGTGACAAGAGATACTGGAGAGGATGTGGAGAAAAAGGAACACTCCTCCATTTTTTATTGCAAGCTGGTATAAGTACTCTGAAAATCAGTATGGAGGTTCCTCAGAAAATTGGACCTGAGGACCCAGCTATACCACTCCTGGGTATGTACCCAAAAGATGCTTCAACATATAATAAGGCTGCATGTTCTACTATGTTCATAGCAACCTTATTTATAATAGCCAGAAGCTGAAAAGAACCCAAATATCCCTCAACAGAGGAATAGATACACAAAATGTGGTACATTTATACAATGAAGTACTACTCAGCTATTAAAAACAATGATTTCATGAAATTCATAGGCAAATAGATGGAACTAGAAAATATAATCCTGAGTGAGGTAATCCAATCACAGAAAAATACACATGGTATGCACTACCTGATAAGTGTGTATTATCCCAAAAGCTCAGATTACCCAATTATACAATCCACAAACCACATGAAGCTCAAGAAGAAAGATAACCAAAGTGCAGATGCTTCAGTCCCTCTTAGAAGTGGGCACAAGGGGTTGGGGATTTAGCTCAGTGGTAGAGCGCTTGCCTAGCAAGCGCAAGGCCCTGGGTTCTGTCCCCAGCTCTGAAAAAAAAATTAAAAAGAAGTGGGCACAAAAATATTAGAAGGTGGAAATATGGAGACAAAGTTTGGAGCAGAGACTGAATGAAAGGCCATGCAGAAACTGTCCCACCTGGGGATCCAGCCCATATACATACAGCCACCAAACCCAGACAATATTGCTGATGTCAAGAAGCACATGCTGACAGGAGCCTGATATAGTTGTCTCCTGAGAGGCTCTGCCAGAGCATGACAAATACAGAGGCAGATGCTCACAGCCAACCATTGAACTGATAATGGGGTCCCCATTGGAGGAGTTAGAGCAAGGATTGAAGAGGTTGAAGGGGTTTGCAACCCCATAAGAACAACAATACCAACAACCAGAGCTCCCAGGATCAACAACCAGCCACCATCCATAGAGTATGCATGAATAAATCCATGACTCCAGCTGCATATGTAGCAGAGGATGGCTTTGTTGGTCCTGCCAAGGCTCGACTCCCTCCCCCTCCCCGAGTGTAAGAGAATGTCAGGGCTAGAAGTACTCAAAGACTATGCTGTAAAGAGGATGGCCTTTCAGAAAACTGCAATAGCCACATGCCAAAATCTGAGCTCAGAGCCATATTTTATACCATGTATGAAAGTTCTTTACTTACACAAAGATCAAGAGCTAAACTTACATGAGTTTGATAGCAACTTACTACAGTTGAACTAGCTCACACATGTTTACATTTACAATAAAATAGGTTTGAGATGACAGGGATAGACTGCCTTAATTTCTGTCTCTTGTGAAAAGAAAGGAGGACCCCCACACTGAAACCCCTCAGACTAAGCCTTGGTAGTTCCGAGGCTGTGTCAGCCCTTAGAAGCAATTTCAACAAGCTACAGGGCAGAGAGAAACTCAGGATACACACCAATGCCAAAACCATGTCTAACTCTCTTGGCTTTGTATTTGAGACTGTCCAGTCCCTGCACTTAAACAAAACCCCAGCCCCTGTAAAAAAAATAAAATAAAAAATAAAAAAAATAAAAATAAAAATAAAATAGGTTTGATCTTTTCAAATTTAATACTGAAATATTAAAATCACTCATCAAATATATCGTAGTTCCTCGTTTAGACTCTCAAGTGGACAAGAATTATATTTTATTTTTATTTCAGGTGCTTAGTTAGGATATAACATGAAGTGAAAATTACTGAAGATACAAAATGCCATATATAATTTAAAAATCAAATATACTGATTATAAATATAATTGTCCAAGGGAAGGCTAAGCTCATAGTCCAATATTGTTTCCTTTTTATGTCTTTAGAATTTATTTTGAAATAAAAGTCTGTTTGTATATAATGATTGAAGTGTTTTTAAGTGTGTTAGCAAGGTCAGCTGTAGGATAGCAGCCTCCAATATGTAACTCTCACTTCCATTATTGTGTTAACGCAAGAGTCTAGCTGTGTTCTCACCAGAAATGGGTATGAACGCGACAACCCCTGCTCAATTAGCTCATTAATAGGGTTGACACATTAAGTGCTCAATAAATAATAATGAGTGATTTTGCTTATTTATGTCAACTTAACCAAAGAAAAAGAATTACCCGTATCTTTTCATTAATCACATTTAAAATAGCATTTTATTATAACTAATTTCTATTAATGAAAACAATGAATCATGTTCTTTTCTCTCTGAAATTTCATTATTTCTGTAACTTGTCAGTTATGCTGTGGGTGACAGAATATCTGGAGTAGGGCCATCTTTATTACAGTCATTAAGATCTAAGATATGGCTCAGTGGTAAAGGTGTTTCCTTGCTACCTAATCTTATGACCTAAATTCAATCCCAAGAGCCCACATAGTAGAAGGAGAGAATCATCTCCTTCAAGTTATCATCTGATTTCTATATATATTCTGTGGCGCAGGCTATCCCAAAATGCCTTCTCTCTCTCTCTCTCTCTCTCTCTCTCTCTCTCTCTCTCTCTCTCTCTCTCTCTCTCCTCTCTCTCTCTCTCAACAAGTAAATGTAATAAAATTTTAAATCATTAAACAAATACTATTGGAATACAGACTGGTGTTAAAATTGTGTGTGTGGTAGTGTGCACGAGAATGGCCTCTCTAGGCCCATCTGTTTGAGTGGTTGGTCTTTAGTTGGTAGAACTGTTTAGGATGGATTAGAAGGTATGTCTTTTTCTGGAAGAAATATGCCATGGCTACTGGAAGTGGGCTTTGAGGATTTCAGAGGATCCCTGCTGTTTTGAGTCAGCTCTGTAGATAACCTATACATGGATCAAGACATAAGCTCTTAACTGTTCCTAACAATATGCTTTGCATGTTGGACCCTACCCCACTAAAACTGTTAGCCCAATTAATTTCTCTTTTTTTATACGTTGCTTTTTTTATTTATTTTTTATAATTTCAAATAAAAGTAACTAATGTAGGTAACTAAGCACTGCCTAAATGCTACAAATTTTATGGCTCTTGCATTTAAAATAACTAACAAATAATCTACATCAGATTGCTTACCAATCATATGCAGACAGAAAATGTAAAGCAAAATTACTTATTTAAAAAACATGTGAGCCCAGAGAAATAGATTGTTCTGTAACCCAAAAGTGAAATATATTGGCCAATGATGTTCCAAGCCATCACACCCAAAAGGGATCTATGTCCTGTCTCCATAAAAGAAATTGGGATGTTCTTTGAATTACTTTCTACACCCTTTGCCATAATATAATTAGGCTTCTCAAGCAATTCTTTTTCCTATCATCATTACCCAATTTCTTATCATCATTGACATTACTATAATTATATTTTCTCCATTAAAATAGTATTATGCATATTTATAATTTCCCCATATCTGCCCTAGTTTGTCTTCTGTCTCTGTGACAAACACCATGACTAAAAGCAACTTAGAGGGAGAATAGTTTACTTCAGCTTACAGTCTATCAAGGGAAATCAAGGCAGACAGGAGGTTGCAGAAACTGAAGCAGAGCACCTAGGGTAATACTGCTCATATCCTTTAACTTTCTTGCTTTTCGTAACTTAGCCTTGCTTTTATAGAAATACTTGCCAGGCCTGGCCCCACCCAGGTGGGCTGGGCCCTCTCACATCAATCATTAGTAAGGAAAATGTCCTTTTTTCTGGCCTACAGGTCAGTCTGGTGCTATTTTCTCAATTATGGTTCCTTCTTCCGGGTGACCTGACCTTTTGCCAAAGACAGGTGACAAGAAAAATAACCAGCACAATATCCAACATGCAACTTATTAAAAATATTAAATATAACACAAATCACTTACGATCAAATGAAATCTCAAAAAGTATTTGGACCTTAATTCTGAAGCATAAACTAATCACAAAATCAAGACATGATGATGCAAGACATGAGGCGCCTGAATATCACCAATCAGTTTCAATAACTTCATTAAGCCACACATAGAGCGCATGGAATCATTCTGCAGGTCAAAGAGAGGACTGTATTTTCCTTCTTTCTGCTTTCAAGTCAGACATGTTATTAATGTGCAACAATAAAACATGAGTGAAATAATGTCTGTTAATTCCAGGTAGAATGACTTAATCAGTTTATAAATCACTATATTTTTCACTGTAACCACAGAGGCCAATAATACTCCAGTCTACCAAAAAAGAAAAAAAAAGACCCTAGCTAATTTTGTTAAAAGAAGCTCAATAGAGCTTTAATTTTAGTGCACACAAAACATCAATCATGTAATGAGTTAAAAATCAATTTCATATTGACCTATAAAATATGACCCTTTACTGGAATTACCAAATATAACTCAAAAAGTTTGAATGTAAAAGACATATATAAACAATCCTGTGAGTGAATCACATGCGATGGCATATCTCAGCCCCTCCCGCCAATCACAGTTAAAGAGCAGACTTTATACTCTCAATATAAGTAATTCTAAACCCAATACATATATAGAGTAATTGACGTTTATACATCTTATAATATGGCAACATTCTTAAGGCACAAATAACTCTGGAGAGAGGAAGAAAACTAAAATTATATTAGTTTTAAAAAACATTGAACTACAGAAGAAAATATAGCACATAATGAATATTTGGTGGAAATAGCGTAGTAGTGGGTGGTGGGGACCTGGAGGTAGCCACTAGAAAGCCCCAGATGCCAGGAAAGCAAGAGTCTCTCAGGACACCATGGGGATGACATTAGCTGAAATACACAATAAAGGGGAGAGAGAACCTGTAGAGGTCATATACAGAGGTTAAGCACGGCCCCTAGCTGAGGGATAGAGCCACCCGCCCATCTCAAAATTATTATGCCAGAGTTATTTCTGTCTAAAGGAAACACAGGGACAGAGTGGAGCAGAGACTGAAGGAAAGGCCATCCAGAGACTGTTCCACCTAGGGATCCATCCCATCTGCAGACACCAAACCCACACACTATTGTTGATGCCAAGAAGTGCTTTCCTGACAGAAGCCTGGTATAGCTGTCCCCTGAGAGGCTTTGCCAGAGCCTAACCAATACAGATGCAGATGCTTGCAGCCAACCATTAGACTGAGCACTGGACCCCAATGGAGGAGTTGGGGAAGGACTGAATGATGCAATCCGATCGGAAGAACAATATCAACCAATCAGACTCACCAGAGCTCCCAGACTAAACCACCAACCAAAGAGTACACATTGTGGGAGGGATACATGGCTCCAGCTGGATATGTAGCAAAGGATTGCCTTATCTGGCATCATTGGGAGGAGAGGCCCTTGGTTCTGTGGAGGATGGATGCCTCAGGGTGGGGGAATGCTAGGGCAGTGAGACAGGATTGGGTGGGTGGATGGGGGAGAACCCTCATAGAAGTGGGGACAGGGAGGATGGGATAGGGGGTTTGCGTAGGGAAAACCAGGAACATTTGAAATGTAAATAAATAAAATAACCATTAAGGAAAAAAAATGTGAAAATAACAAAGTAATATTTTCTGAAAAATGTGAGAAAAATAGAAAAATTACTATTAGTAAGGAAAAAGTACTTTTCACTTGGGATTTAAAAAACCTTAAGAAAATCCTGTGGCAGAGACATAAATACATAATGTTTAATGTTTACAATTAATTCATGTCCTAACTGGATATGTCCATTTCTATTAATTTGCATCTATCAATGATTATAATAATCATATATGCATATAGATAATTTTCCCGTATACTAAAGTAGACGAAACCTTTTTAACTTTCATAAAAATGTTATAAGTTACAAAAGGAAATTATAATTGTGGGCTGGCAGGATAGCTCAGTCAGAAGAGTACTTACAGTATAAGTAACTGAACTTACTTTCTAGAACAAATACTAGGACCTTACTCTCGTTCCCCAGAATTCATGTAAGAAAGCAGACAAGATGGAGGAGCATGTCTAGCCCCAGCCTTGGGAGGCTGCAATACAGACAGAGGATATCAAAACTTTTCATCCACCCAGCCTACAACTTAACATGCTTCCATTTCAAAAGCCTTGTACCAAAAAATAATGATGAAGAGGATTTAAGAAAACTCATTATGTTGTTCTTGGACCTTCACACAACACACACACACACACACACACACACACACACACACACACACACACACACTCACTCACTCACTCACATAAACAGAGAGAAATAATAAAAACTATAATTAAAAAGGAAAACTTGCATGAAACCAAATCTTCATCATAAGTAAAATTAAAAGACAGATGAGGAGGAGTTTATGCTCCAGAAATGAAATGCTAATCTCCCAAATGAAGAGTTCCTAAGACAGTTTTTAAGAAAAGTAGTTCAGTAAGAAAAAATCAAAACCCAGTAGAAACACTACACACAACGTGTGAACAGAGGTCACAGAAAGGGAAATAAAACACAATGATTCCCAAGCATCTGAAGAGAAGTTTAATTTTATCAAAACAGAAATGCAGAATAGAACTACACTAGCAGGATGCTTTATCCGTAAAATCTGAACTACTGAGTCTATCAAAACCCAAACAAGGTAGAATTAGCTTTTGAAGTTACATGTTATCTAGGTTCAATTACATTGAGTTTATTCTACCAATAAATTTGTATCAAAGAATTATGGTGAATATGCAAAATGGCCTTTACAGGATTGTTTGTACCAGCGTAAAACTATAACCACAAATGACCTTCAGAGGGTTTGGAATTTAGCAGTTGCATCCATATACTGGATCTCAAAGCTTGAACCTGATGTGGAAAATCCCCAATACACACTGTAAATTAAAAAAAAAGAGAGGTGCTACATTTTGAAAACAGCCTGAGCATATGAAAGATACTAAAAAGAAACTGAAAGGGAAGCAAGACTATTGTTTTGTACACGTTCTGGGAGTGTGTGTGTGTGTGTGTGTGTGTGTGTGTGTGTGTGTGTGTGTGTGTATGTGTATGTACGTGTGTGTTATGATATATAAATGTATGTGTACTGGAGTGTTTACCCATGTGTGCACGTATATGGATCAGAAGTCAATACAACACAAAGATGTCTCCTTCAACCACTCCTCTGTACTTTTTTTTCTTTTTTTCGGGGCTGGGGACCGAACCCCAGGGCCTTGGGCTTGCTAGGCAAATGCTCTACCACTGAGCTAAATCCCCAACCCCTGTACTTTTTAAAAATTTATTTAGTTAGTTTATTTGCTTTTTAAGCTATTTTTATTATTGAGAATTTTAGGCAACTATGCAATGTAATATGATCATATCCATCCTCATTTCCCTCTTTCAACTTCTTTCATACCCACTCCCAATATGCTCCCTCCCTAACTTCATTATTTTTTTTTGATAATTCACTAAGTCCAACTAGTGTCTCTCATATGTATGTGAGTGTGGTGCCACCCACTGGAACACATGAAACATACCAGTGGGAACATACTCTTCCCTCCATAGGCCCTTCAGTAAGGAGTTGGGCCTAGAGAAGACCTTTATACAGGAATTTTGTCTGACTTGAACTTGTGAAGATCTTGTACATCTAACACAACTACAATGATTTCGTGTAGGTAATGATCATGTCATGCACAAAAGATGTCTTTTCCTTGCCCAGATTTTATGTTCTTTCCACCCTCATCTTTCATAATAACATTTCCTGAGCCTTGATATGGAGAGAGATTGATGCAGAATGTTCTATGTAGGCTGCATATATATATATATATTATATATATATATATGTATATATATTCATAAACACACACATATATATACATATATATATACATATATATACATATATATATATATATATAATCTCACTTACACTGGATCCTACATGTATTTTACAATATATATTTGCCAGACAAGGTACTTCCAGTAGTGTAAAGTGGCATGTCTGTTATAACTAACTACTCTTTGACAAGAATCGCTGCTTGCTCCACAGGAGGGAATTTCTTGTCTGACACTGTAACCCTGGTCAACACCATGGTTGGAGGGGCCACTGGCTCTCGGCTAGAACCTGCTATCGTTGTTTTTCTTTACACTCATGTTGTCAAGTTCACTCTAAATATCTAAGTTTACATCTACAGATCTGGACTTCTTTAAACTCTGCTCTAATAACTTTTGAAGTGGGTAGCAGTCCATGCTAATGCACACAACTGATCAAAGTACAGAGAAAAGACTGTGTCTCATCACTAAAAGAAATGTCTTTCTTGTACTTTTGAGCATAAGACACCTTCACTGAGGCTAGAGCTTGCTAGTTTGGTTGGACTGACTGGTCAATATAGTTCCAAGGATATTCCTGTCTTTATCCTACTATATTTGATTGCCAACACCAGCAACCATACCCAACTAATAAGTAGGTGCTCAAAAATCTAAATTTGGGTGCTCACACTCCTATACCAAATATTTTACACAATGAGCCTTGTCTTAGCTCTTTAAACCTTTTAATAATGCTGGATAGTTGATAACAAAAATTTTTCAATATATCTTCAACATCGGTTCATTCATTATACATTTCAATGAGAGGTTTACATTTTTGAATATTTACTTTTTACTTGACTCCTGTGATTTTCATAAACAATGCAACTTATGGAACGAGTCATAATTTCCCTTTGAAACTCTAGATCTTGGAAAATAGCATCTTCATTGAAAATAGATAGAACCTATTGATGCTATCTATCACATATATCTTTTGAGATGAGAGGCATAAATAAGAAGTTGAATCTAAACTAGAGGGCTATTTTGTAGAGGAGACAGGCAAAGATTTTGTGATAAGAGTGTGGTACAGCTTTTTTTTTATATTTTTTCTTTTATTTTTGAGGTTATAATATAATTACATCATTCCTCCTTACCTTTCCTCCTTCGAAACCCTGCCAAACCCCTTTATGTCTTTCAAATTCATGGCCTTTATTTTGATTAATTGTCAAATATATATTGCTAAATATATATATATATTGCTATATATAAATATATATAATATATATTTAATTAATATGTATAAATAAATATATATTGTCAAATATATATATATATATTGCTAAATACAATGTGTTCAACTGTATAATGTTACCTGTATGTATGTGTAGAGGGCTGACCATTTGGTATTGCAAACCAATTGGTATGCTTTTTCTTGGCTAGACTATTTCTCCTGTATTTATCATTTCTTAAATGCCTGTAGTTGTTTATTTGGGGTTGTGGTACCCTGGGCTTTCTCTCATTCACTTTAGCATGTCTGTTATTGTTATCCTTGTTCAGTTCATGTGTAAGCAATCATGGGGAGAGGTCTTATGGGTGTAATTTCTGGCCTCACTAGGAGACATTTCACAACAAATTTCCTGATCCTCTGGCTCTTCTGATCTTTCTGCCCCTCTGGTATTATCACTGAGTTACAGTTGTAAGTGTTGTTTTGCAGATGGATCTATTGGGACTTGGTTCCACAATTCTTTTTTGATTTTTTTCTATAATGGTCTATATCTGTTGCAAAGAAAGTTCCTTTGATAAAGGGTGAGGACTACAGTTATCTGTGGGTATAAGGATGAATATGCATAATGTAGTAGTCATATGTTCTCTTCCAAGATTCAAAACTTCATTTATCAGTGAGTATCTGGCTAGGTTTCCAGTACCAGGCATGGTTTTTCCTTGTGATTATTGGGTCTTAAGTTCAACCAGAGAGCTATTGGTTACCTCAAAGATGTGTTTGTCACTACTATGTTGACCTAACTGTTTTATTGCTGTGAAGAGATATTATAAACAAAGCAACTCTTAAAAGAAAGTACGTAATTAGAAGTTTGCTTATAGTTTTAGATGATTAGTACATAACCATCATCAATATCATGGGAATCAGACAAGCAAGGCACTGGAGCAGGAGTGGAGAGCCTTACATCCTGATCTAGAGGCACCAAGCAGAGAGAGAGGGAAAGAAAGAGACCAAGCCTGTCATGGGCTTTTAAAACCTCAAATCGTATCTCAGTGACAAACCTACTCCAACAAGGCCACATCTACTCCAACAAGGCCAAACCTCTTAATCTTTCCCCATGTTTCACCACCTGGGAATCAAGCATTCAGAATATGTGAACTCATGTGGGCCTTTCTCATTCAAACTACCACATTTCACTCCCTGGCTCCCATAGGGCTGTACCCATATCATAATGCAAAATACGTTCAGTCCAACTTCAAATTTCCCCTAAGTCTTTCACAGTTTCAAGACATTTTCATAGTCCCAAGTCTAAAGTCTCTTCTGAAAATCAAGGCAATCTCTTAACAGTAATCACTTGTAAAATTAAAAAGCAGATTATTTCCCACTCCCCACACCCACACCCACACACAATGGTTCACAGTATATACTATCGTCCCTAAAGACAGAAAATGTGGCATAGTGGGAAATGATTGGACCAAAGAGAGTCTGAAAACCAGTAGGACAAATTTCAAATCCCATACCTCTATGTGTGATGTCAAAGCACTATTTCAATCTATAACTCCTTGCCACTTTGATGACAGCAACACACTTTTCCCTTAGACTCCTCTTACACCCTATATGCAGCTCTCCTTTGTATTTATCCCACAGCTCTGGCCTTTCCAACTTCTTAGAGTCACCAATGCAATCAACTTCACCTTCACAGCTTCTCACAGTGACTTTTCCAGGACTCCATGCAGGGATTCCCCTGCCTGGGGGTCTTTGATGTATAGCTTCATATCATCTGCAAATAGGGACAACTTCACTTCTTTCCCTATTCATATTTCTTTAAGTTCCATATCTGCCATATTGTTCAAAAGTGCTGAAAATGAGTGGAGATCTCTTTCTTTACAGAGGAATTTTAATCCAGTGACACCTAAACTTAACTACAGTTTTTGGGATTAAAGGTTAGTTGGTGAAAGGAAACGGCCATGTTTGAAAGTGACTTCTAATTGAGGGGAAGAAAAAAATTATGAATCAGAGAAAGATTTGAAAGAATGACTCAGAGACAAGATAAGCCCAACTCTCAGGATAGGTAAGAAAGGTGACATAGGAGAGCAATACAGAGAGTTGGGGGAGGGAGAAGAAGGAAGGAAGGGGAAGAGAGACAGCAGTTTTATCAGAAGTTTTACAGAGACAGGTTGCAGGGGAATACAGAACAAGCCATAGAATGAGAAGGAGCCAAAGGATTAGAACAGATTGCCAGAGGTAATTTGAAGCCTAGCACAGCAATTCCGTCAGAAGCTAAGAGAAGCCGGTTTGAATCACTTAGCTTGGAGAAGAGTTTGAGTCAGAAGAGCTAAGCTGAACCAGACATCCAGAGTTTGGAAAGAGCTAGAAAGTATGAACTTATTCAACAGTAAGCCTCCAATATCACAATTACGTCTGGTGAATAAGATACTTTTACAATTCCTGACTTTGTTGAGATTACTTCAGTCTTTTCTCCTTTTAGGATGATGTTGGTTATAGGATTTCCCTCTGGTTCTGAATTCTCTAGAACTTTTTAATCATGAAGTCATGTTGAATTGATCAAAGGTTCTTCCTTGAGATGATATGATTGTGTCTTTGGGTCCATTTATGTGGTTTACTATTTTTATTAAATTGTGTATCTTAGGCCATCTGGCATTGCAGGGATGAAGCTAACTCAGTTGTGGTATTTTGTAAGTGTCTGTATTCTCTTTAAAGGTGTTTAATGATCAGTGTCGGTATATCTTCATCAGAGATACTGGACAGTTATTTCCTATTTTTATTGTGCCTTTGCCTGGTTTGGGTATGAGAGTTTTGGTAATTCTGTATTAGATACTGGCTTCATAGAAAGAAGTAAAGAGTGCTTCTTCTGTTTGTGTGGTTGTAATATTTTAAGAAAAATTGAATGTAGATCATTGTTGAAGTCTTTTAGAATCATGCTGTGAATCCATATTATACTTTTAAGCCTTTAAATCAATCCACCAGTTTGTCTGTCATGTGCAATGTATATGAAAACGTTTTATCCAGTTCTGACATTTCTCAAAGTAGTTTTATCACTAATGCTCCTAAAAGGTCAAATAAAAGCTTGTTCAATAGAACTTGAAGCAGTGACAGTATCAAACCTCAGGCAATTCCTTTTTTTAGAATGTTAAAGGTTAGTGTTAAAATTTATAACATATTGTTATCTAACATTAACACTTCCATTGATAAATTCTCAAAATGTTCACTTTGATGCTCCTGAAGGAAATTTTGTTTTATTATCTATGGTCTTAAATGTGTCCCTTCTTAATAAGTATGATCAGAGTCATTCCTCTGGAATATTTATGCACATATGTACACAGGTTGAGAACTTGGTTGCAGTTCTCGGCCCTAATAATATACTAGTCTTTAAAGAAAAAATTCATCGATTCTAATTTTATGTGATTTATTTATTCTCACCATCACTGGCCTATATTATGGCTCAAATCACAAATGCCACCTGAAATTCATGTTTCAAGCTCCATACTTACTTGATGGTGTTCTTGGAAGTTGGTGAAAACTTCAGTAATAAGACCTAATTGAATTCAATAGGTCACTGGGCAATTTTTTTAGCATAGATAAAGCTGTCTTAATACACTCAATTTCACAGATATGCATTTTATGAATATATGAGCTAATAAAGAGAATACAATTACATACACCATTAATGATAATTAGTAATGATGTGTCTCTTAATTAAAACAAAGAGGTACAAGAGAATATGTACAACCTTACTATGTTATTTCTATTTCAGAGAGGTACTGTGAATGCTGGCCTTACCTATACTGTACTAAATCCCAGGGAAGAAAACTACTTTCAACTCCAGAAGAAAAGATCAAATCCAAAGCATTACTGAAGGATGGGATGAAGCTGCTAGAACCAAGAGAGAAGGGAAGCATAGAAGTTAGATTCTTTCCCTGCACCCTTTCACTGGTCAACCGAGTTCTCTGGGGCAAGCCCAGCTGCTCTGTTGACCTATTGTCCACACCCACTTCCATAATCATGCCTAGCCACCATCCTTTATCACACCTGCAAAAAACAGAAATTACAGGAATATCCAAGGATAACCAGGTGACTAAAGGCCAGCTAAAGACTTCTCTGTCAAGATACTGGAGGCCTCAGGGAATGAGGAGGTCTGGGTTGGGGAGATGAGGGTTGGGGGGTGGTAGCAACATCCTCATGGAAATGGGTAGGGGATTGGTATGGGATGTTGACTAGGGTGGACCAGGAGGGGGATAAAATCTGGAGTATAGAAGAAAAAATGATTAAATAAAATTAAAAGAATAAATATATAATAACAAAACAGTCAACAAAAGCCAGGGTAATATGATACCTTCAAAGCACAGCTATTCTACAGCATACAGGATATCATAACACACCTAAAAACAAGAAAATAACCTTAAATTCCATCTTATAAAGATGATAGGGGCCTGTAAAGAGGAAATAAATAAAACCCTTAAATAAATACAAGAAAATACAATAAAACAGGTAGAAGCCTTTAAGGAAGAGACAAATGAATCCCTTAAAGAAATACAGGAAATATAATCCAACAGGTAAAGAAAATAAATAAAATTGTTCAAGACCCAAAAATGGAAATAGACGCAAAAAAGAAAACACAAAATGAGATAACCCAGGAGATAAAAAATGTAGGGAAGAAAACAGGAGCAACAGACACAAGCATCACCAACTGAATTCAAGAGATGGAAGAGATAATCTCAGGCATAGATGATACACTAGAAAAAATTGATATATCAGTCAAAAAATGCTAAAGCGAAAAATTCCTGACATGAAACATCCAGGAAATCTGAGTACCATAAAAAGACTTAAGATTAATAGGAATAAAAGAAGATGAAGAGTCCTGGCTCCAAGGACCAAAAAATATGTTCAACAAAACCATAGAAAACTTTCCCAACCTAAACAGATGCCGATAAACATACAGGAAGCTTACAGAGCACCAATCAGGTTGGACCAGAAAACAAACTTCTCCCACCACATAATAATTAAAATGCTAAATCTACAGAACAAAGAAAGAATATTAACAGCTGTAAGGAATAAAATGTCAAGTACCATACAAAGGCAGGCCAATCATTATTACAGCAAATGTCTCAACAGAGACTAAAACCTAGAAGGACCTGGACAGATAGCATGTGACTGCTAAAAAATAAAATAAAACCACCAATGCCAACCTAGATTAACTCTCAATCACCATATGGTGAAAATAAGATACTTCAAGACAAAACCAAATTTTAAACTATTTATCCACAAATCCACCCTACAGAAAATATTAGAAGGAAGACTCCAAACCCAAGGAGAATAAGTAGACCCAAGAAAACACAGGCTATAAGAATTCTGCACCATCATAAACAAACAAGGGAAGTATACATAAACACACGCATTCTCTCTCTCTCTCTCTCTCTCTCTCTCTCTCTCTCTCTCTCTCTCTCTCTTTCTTAAACCACCAACATCAAAATTAACAATCACTGGTCATTAATAGCTCTCAACATCAATGGACTCAATTCTCCAGTAAAGAGACACAGGCTAACAGAGTGGATGAGAAAACAGGATCCACCATTCTGCTGCAAACAAGAGACACACCTCAGCAATAAAGATAGGCATCACCTCAGAGTAAAGGCAGGAGAAAAGTTTTCCAAGCACAAGGACCCAAGAAGCAAGCTGGAGGAGCCATTCTAATATCTAAAGAAACAGATTTTCAACCAAATGTAATGAAAAGAGATGGGGAAGGTCACCTCACACTCATCAATGGAAAAATTAACTAAGATGATACCTCAGTTCTGAAAATCTCTGTCCCAAATAAGAGAGCAACCACACTTTTTAAAGAAACATTGCCAAAGTTTAAATTGCACCTCAAACCCCACATTATTAGCAGGATGCTTCAACACCCTACTCTCACCAATGGTCAGGACACCCAAACAAAGACTAAAAGGAGAAGTAATGAAACTAACAGACTATATGAATTAAATGGACCTAACAGATAGCTACAGAATATTTCTCCAAAACCCAAGAGAAAATATCTTCTTCCTTCACAGAACCATCTCTAAAATTGACCATACAGTGAGTCACAAACCAAGACTCAACAGATATATGAAAATTAAAATAATCTCTTGCATCTTATTAGACCATCATTGATTAAAGCTGTACTTCAACAACAAACAAAAATAACATAAGCCTTCACACTCATGGAAACTGAACAATTTCTACTCAATGATTTCTGGATCAGGGAATAAAGGAAGAAAGAAAGAAATTAAAGACTTTCTAGAATTCAGTGAAAGCATAACATACCCACAGTTACAGGACACAGTGAAACCAGTACTAAGAGGAAGTTCATAGCACTAAAGGCCTCCATAAAGAAATTTGAAAGTACATCTGAAAGCTCTAGAACAAAAAGAAGCAAATCTACTCAAGAGGAATAGACAACATGAATAATCAAACTGAGAGCTAGAAGCAACCAATTAGAAACAAAGAGAACAATACAAAGAATCAACAAAACAAAGAGTCAGTTATTTGAAAAAATCAACAAGATAGACAAATCCTTAGGCAAAACTAACTAAAAGACAGAAAGCATCAAAATAAACAAAATCAGAAATAAAAAGGAGATGAAAAAGTGAAAATATTCAAATAATGGTTAGATCTTACTATAAAAGCCTATACTCCGCAAAATTGGAAAATCTAAATGAAGATAACTTTCTAGACAGATACTACTTACCAAAGATAATCAAGTTCAAGTAAACTATTTAAACAGTCCTATAATCCCACGGAAATAGGATCAGTCATTAAAAGTCTTCCAACAAAAAAAGAAAGAAACAAACAAACAAACAAACAAACTGTTAGCTGAGAACATTGTACAGACAATCATAGAAAAGCTAATACCAAAACTCCTCAAACTATTCAATAAAATAGAAACAGAAGAAACTCTGCCAAACTCATTCTGTAAGACCACAGTCACTCTAATAAATAAACCACACAAAGATTCAAAAATAAAATTTCAGACCAATTTTTCTTATAAGTATTGATACAAAAATACTCAAAATTCTTGCAAACCAAATCCAAGAATACACTTAAAACTTCTACTGTGATCAAGTAGGGTTTATGCCAGGGATTCAGTAATGATTCAATATATGCAAATCCATCAGTGTAATCCACCATATGAAGAAACTAAAAGAAAAAATTGCATTATTATCTCATTAGATGCTGAAAAGGGATATGACAAAAATCCAACATCACTTCATATTAAAAGTCTTAGAGAAATCAGAGATACAGTGATCACACCTAAACACAATAAAAGCAATATAGAGCAAGCCAGTTATAAATATCAAATTAAATGGATCAAAACTTCAAGCAATTCCACTAAATCAGGGATAAGACAAGGCTGCCTATTCTCTCCCTATCTAGTTAATATAATATTAAAAGTTCTAGCTAGAGCAATAACAAAACTAAAGGTATTAGCTCCTCTTTGTAAAGGGCACACAAGTTGGAAAAGGAGTATTGGAAAAGTATTGATATTAGTAGATGAATATATATATATAATATATATATATATATATATATCCCAAAATTCTACTACAGAACTCCTACAACTGATCAAAACCATCAACAAAGTGGCTTGATGTAAAATTAACTCAAAAATAAGTAGCCCTCCTTCATACAAGTGATAAACAGGCTGAAAAAGAAAACAGGATATCAACACCCTTTACAATAGCCATAAACGATATAAAATATAGTGGTATAACTCTAACCAAGCAAGTAAAAGACCTGTATGACAAGAATTTCAAGTCTCTGAAGAAATAAATTGAGGAAGATATCAGAAGATGAAAGATCTCCCATGATCATTGATCGGTCAGATTAACATAGTGAAAATGACCACCTTACCAAAAGCAATCCACAGATTCAATGCAATTCCTGTCAAAATTCCACCACAATTTTTTGCAGACACTGAAAGAGAAATTCTCAACATCATATGGGAAACAAATACCCAGGATAACTAAGAATTCTAAACAATAAAAGAACTTATGGAGGTAGCCGCATCCCTAATCTCAAGCTGTACTACAGAGCAATCGTAATAAAAACTGCATGGTATTGGTATAGGACAAGACAAAGTAATAAATGGATTTGAATTGAAGACCCTTACAAACCCACAAACCTGAGGACACTTAATTTTTGACAAAGAATTCAAAACCATACAGTGGAAGAAAAGACAGCATCTTCAACATATAGCACTAGTCTAACTGGATGTCTGCATGTAGAAGAGTACAAATATACCCATATTTATCAACCTTCACAAAATTCAAGTGCAAATGGATGAAAGACTTTGACATATAACTGAATATATTAAGTCTAATGGAAGAGAAGTGGGAAACTGTATTGGTATAGGAGACAATGTCCTGAACAGAACACAGTAGCTCAGACTCTAATATTATATAAATGGGACCTCAAACTGAAAAGATCCTGTAAGGTAAAGGACACCATCAATAGGTTAAAATGGCAGTCTATAGATTGGGAAAGGATTATCACCAACCGTACATCAGACAGAGGGCTAATATCCAAAATATAAAAAGAACTCCTGAGTGAGGTAACCCAATCACAGAAAAACACACATGGTATGCACTCATTGATAAGTGGATATTAGCCCAAATGCTCAAATTACCCTAGATGCCTAGAACAAATGAAACTCAAGACGGATGATCAAAATGTGAATGCTTCACTCCTTCTTTAAAAGGGGAACAAGAATACCCTTGGGAGGGAATAGGGAGGCAAAGTTTAGAACAGAGGCGGAAGGAACACCCATTCAGAGCCTGCCCCACATGTGGCGCATGCATATACAGCCACCAAACTAGATAAGATGGACGAAGCAAAGAAGTGCAGGCCGACAGGAACCGAATGTAGATCTCTCTTGAGAGACACAGCCAGAATACAGCAAATACATAGGCGAATGCCATCATTAAACCATTGAACGGAGAACAAGACCCCCATTAAAGGAATCTTCAGGCGGAGTCCAGGGAGTTTTGTGGAAGAGTCAGGAACAGAAAGTGAGCAAGTCAGAGAGGTCAAGGACACCACAAGTAAGTGTGGAGACAGCTAACCTGGGACCATGGGGCTCACAGAGCATGGGCCACCAACCAGGGTGCAGGCAGGAGATGGACTTAGACCCCTATACATTTTTAGCAGGTGTGTCCATGTCTTCATGTGGGTCCATTAAGAAGTAGACCAGGGTCTGTCTTGGTCTCTGTTTCCTGCCATCGGATCCCCTTCCTCCTACCTTTACTACCTAGTTGGGCCCGAGTGATAAAGGATGTGCCCAGTCCTGCATGGAGTAGATGCCTCAGGGTGAGGCGGTACCCATGGAGCTCCTTTTCTCTGAGAAGATGAGGGGACAATGTAGGGAGGGGTTTGTAAGAGTGGCACTGGGAGGAGAAGAAGGAGGGAGCTGTGATCAACATGTAAAGTAAATTTTTTTTTTTTTTGGTTCTTTTTTTCGGAGCTGGGGACCGAACCCAGGGCCTTGCGCTTCCTAGACAAGCGCTCTACCACTGAGCTAAATCCCCAACCCCGTAAATTTTTAAAATTAATAAATTATTGGAAAAAGAGAGCAAGAGAGCAAGAGCAAGAGAGCGAGAGAACAAGAGAGTGAGAGAGCAAGGTGGGGGGGGAGAGAACCCAAGTGAGGCAGCTGCACAGATGAACAGGCATGAAAGAGCTCTTTACATTAATTTAGATATGTTGAAGCCATTTTTCAATTAAACTTTGTAGGCATGGCTATCCATAACTATCTTTTACCCTCAGAATATCTAGGTCATATTAATTGTGTTACAAGTAATAGACCCTTGTGCATACAATGTGAGATGCACAAGATTCAGCTTCTCTGGGCTGCCTAAATCCATCATTCCATCAGAATACCTTCTGTTATTCTCCTCTAGAGCGCTACTTTCAAAAAATAAAGGAAATATAATTCATTCCTGCTCTCAATAAGGTTCCAGACACTGAAACCAATCAGAAAAAAAAAGTTTCTTGATGACCATGATGAGGAAAGTTCTCATTGATACAAGCTGAAAAGATGATGATGTCAACAGATTACTGATACATTAATAAAATCACTAACATCAAAAAATTCAAAAAACTTAAAAGCATTCAATACAGATACAACTAAAAAGAGCAGAGAATAAAGTCTCCAACAGGATTATTTGGAGAATATTTATGTTCACATAAAGATGGAATAGCAATGCATATCATCTCTTTTACTGTTACTTTGGGAAATTGTAATCTATGCAAATTGGTGGGTTAGTTTGCTCAGGAAATTGATTCTCTACAATAAAATAATGTCCCAGTTTCTAGCTGGCGCCGAAACCTCGATAATCCCAGCCCACAGCTCCCTGCTCCCAAACCCCGTGGGAGAGAGAGCTCATTGCCCAGAAGTGTGGGCAATCCTGAGACTGCAGGGCACCTTTGCCCACATCCCTGGACCAAGAGGAAACTGTATAGTGCATCTGGGCACAAAAAGATAAGGCAGTCAATGTGTAGGAGCCCTGCAGTCCAGACTGCACCCAGATCTGAACAGACCTGGTCAAACAGCTCCCTACACCCAAATCCCATGGGAGGGAGAGCTAGACTTTCACATGGGCAGAAACGCCTGCGGAACCAGAGGAGACTACTCTCTGCCCACATTTCTGACTCTAGAGGAAAACGCCTAGTGCCATCTGAACCCACTATGCATAGGGACCCAAGAGAAGTAGGGGCAGGCCCTTCTGGTTGCTGCCCTCATGGAGAGATGAAACTCAGCCCTGAGGAGCGACTACATGACTGAGAGTAGAACACTCTGTTTCCATAATTGACTGAAAGAAAACAGGAAAACAGGTCTAAAGCACTCCTGACACACAGGCCTATAGGACGGTCAAGCCACTGTCAGAAATAGCAAAACAAGGTAATACCAGAGACAACCTGATGGCAAGAGGCAAGCGCGGGAACCCAAGCAACAGAAACCAAGACTACATGGCATCATCAGAGCCCAATTCTCCCATCAAATCAAGCACTGAGTATCCAAAAACACCAGAAAGGAAGATCTAGATTGAAAATCACATTTGATCATGATGATGGAGGACTTTAAGAAGGTCATAAATAACTCCCTTAAGGAAATACAGGACAACACAAGTAAACAACTAGACGCCCTTAAAGAGGGAACACAAAAACCCCTTAAAGAACTACTGGAAAAAACAACAAACGGGAGAAAGAAATGAACAAAACCATCCAAGAATTAAAAAATGGAAATAGAAACAATGAAGAAAGCACAAAAGGAGACATTCTGGACATAGAAACCCTAGGGAAGAGATCAGGAGTCACAGATGTGAGCATCACCAACAGAATACAAGAGGTAGAAGAGAGACTCTCAGGAACAGAAGACTCCATAGAAATTATCGACACAACTGTCAAAGATAATGTAAAATGGAAAAAGTTACTGGCCCAAAACATACAAGAAACCCAGGACACAATAAGAACATCAAGAGAATGAAGACTCCCAACTCAAAGGACCAGTAAATATCTTCAACAAAATCATAGAAGAAAACTTCCATAACCTGAAGAAAGAGATGCCCATAAACACACAAGAAGTCTACAGAACTTCAAATAAATTGGACCACAAAAGAAAATCCTTCCAGTACATATTAGTCAAAAGACCAAATGCACAAAACAAAGAAGGAATATTAAAAGCAGTAAGGGGAAAGATCAAGTAACATATAAAGGCAGACCTATCAGAATCACACCATTGTCTTCTTAACAGAGACAATGAAAGCCAGAAGATCCTGGACAGATGTCAACAGACACTAAGAGAACACAAATGCCAGCCTAGGTTACTGTATCCAGGAAAACTCTCAATTGATATAGATGGAGAAAGACAAGATATTCCATGACAAAACCAAATTTACACAATGTCTTTCTATGAATCCACCACTACAAAGGATAATAAATGGTAAAGCCCAACATAAGGAGGCAAGCTACACCCTAAAAAAGGCAAGAAACTAATCGTTTGGCAACAAAACAAAGAGAAGACAAGCATATAAACATAATCTCACCTCCAAATCACTATTTTAATATCTCTCAATATCAAAGGTCTTGTTTACCCAATGAAAAGATACAGATTAACTAACGGGATACATAATGAGGACCCAGCATTTTGCTGCCTACAGGAAACACACCTCAGAGACAAAGACAGATATTAAGTCAGAGTAAAAGGCTGAAAGACAATTTTCCAAGCAAATGGTCTGAAGAAGCAAGCTGGAGTAGACATTCTAATATTGAATAAAATAGATTTTCAACCAAAAGTCATCAAAAAAGATAAGGAAGAAAGAACACTTCATATTCATCAAAGGAAAAATCCACCAAGATGAACTCTCAATCCAAAATATCTATGCTCTAAATACAAGGGCAACTACATACATAAAAGCTCAAAGAATACATTGCACCTCACACAATAATAGTACGACATTTCAACACCCCACTCTCATCAATGGACAGATCATGGAAACAGAAAATAAAAAGAGACATAGACTAACAGAAGTTATAAACCAAATGGACTTAATAGATATTTATAGAATATTCTATCCTAAAACAAAAGGATATAGCTTCTTCTCACCAGCTCATAGTACTTTCTGCAAAATTGACCATATAAACGGGTACAAAAAGGCCTCAACAGATACAGAAAGATAGAAATAATCCCATGCATCCTATCAGACCACCACAGGCTAAAGCTGATCTTCAATAACAAAAAGGAAAGAATGCCCACATATACATGGAAGTTGAACAATGCTCTACTCAATGATAACCTGGTCAAGGAAGAAATAAGAAAGAAATTAAAGATTTCTTAGAATTTAATGAAAATGAAGGTAAAACATACCCAAACTTATGGGACACAATGAAAGCTGTGCTAAGAGGAAAACTCATAGCTCTGAGTGCTTGCAGAATGAAACAGGAGAGAGCACATATCAGCAGCTTGACAGTACACCTAAAAGCTCTAGAACAAAAAGAAGCAAATACACCCAGGAGAAGAAGAAGAAAGCAGGAAATAATCAAACTCAGAGCTGAAATCAACCAAGTAGAAACAAAAAGGACTATACAAAGAATCAACAGAACCAAAAGCTGGTTCTTTGAGAAAATCAACAAGATAAATAAACCCTTAGCCAGACTACCCAGAGGACACAGAGAGTGTTTCCAAATTAACAAAATCAGAAATGAAAAGGGAGACATAACTACAGAATCAGAGGAAATTCAACAAAACATCAGATCCTACTATAAAAGCCTATATTCAATAAAACTTGAAAATCTGCAGGAAATGGACAATTTCCTAGACAGATACCAGGTACCAAAGTTAAATCAGGAACAGATAAAGCATTTAAACAACCCCATAACTCCTAAAGAAATAGAAGCAGTCGTTAAAAGACTCCCAACCAAAAAGAGCCCAGGTCCAGATGGGTTCAGTGCAGAATTCTATCAGACCTTCATAGAAGACCTCATACCAATACTATACAAACTATTCCACAAAATTGAAACAGATGGAGCGCTTCCAAATTCCTTCTATGAAGCCACAATTACTCAAAAAATTACTCAAAAAATTACACAAAGACACAACAAAGAAAGAGAACAATAGAGCAATTTCCCTTATGAATATTGACGCGAAAATACTCAATAAAATTCTTGCCAACCGAATCCAAGAGCACAACAAAACAATCATCCATTATGATCAAGTAGGCCTCATTCCAGGTATGCAGGTATGGTTTAATAGATGGAAAACCATCAAAGTAATCCATTTATAAACAAATTCATAGATAAAAACCACATGATCATTTCATTAGATGCTGAGAAAGCATTTGACAAAATTCAACACTCCTTGATGATAAAAGTTCTGGAAAGAACAGGAATTCAAGGTCCATACCTAAACACAGTAAAAGCCATATACAACAAACCAGTAGCTAACATTAAACTAAATGGAGAGAAACTTGAAGCAATCCCACTAAAATCAGGGACTAGATAAGTCTGCCCACTCTCTCCCTACTTATTCAATACAGTTCTCTAAATCCTAGTCAGAGCAATCAGACAACAAAAGGAGATCAAAGGGATACAGATTGGAAAGGAAGTAGTCAAAATATCACTATTTGCAGATAATATGATAGTATATTTAAATGACCTGAAAAGTTCCACCAAAGAACTACTAAGCCTGATAAACACCATCAGCAAAGTAGCTGGGTATAAAATTAACTCAAATAAATCAGTAGCCTTCCTCTACACAAAAGAGAAACAAGCAGAGAAAGAAATTAGGGACGACACCCTTCATAATAGTCCCAAATAATATAAATACCTCGGTGTGACTTTAACCAAGCAAGTGAAAGATCTTGATGATAAGAACATCAAGCCTCTGAAGAAAGAAAGCAAAGAAGATCTCAGAAGATGGAAAGATCTCCCATGCTCATGGATTGGCAGGATTAATATAGTAAAAATGGCCATTTTACCAAAAGTGATCCACAGATTCAATGCAATGCTCATCAAAATTCCAATCCAATTCTTCATAGAGTTAGAAAGAACAATTTGCAAATTCATCTAGAATAACAAAAAGAAAAAAACAGGATAGCTAAAAGTATCCTCAACAATAAAAGGACTTCTGAGGGAATCACTATCCCTGAACTCAAGGAGTATTACAGAGCAATTGTGATAGAAAACTACATGGTATTGGTACAGAGACAGACAGATAGACCAATGGAATAGAATTGAAGACCCAGAAATGAACCCACACACCTATGGTCACTTGATTTTTGACAAAGGAGCCAAAACCATTCAATGGAAAAAAGATAGCATTTTTAGCAAATAGTGCTGGTTCAACTGGAGGACAGCATGTGAAAGAATGCAGATCGATCCATTCTTATCACACTGTACAAAGCTTAAGTCCAAGGATCTCCACATTAAACCAGATACACTGAAACTAATAGAAGAAAGAGTGGGGAAGTATCTTGAACACATGGGCACAGGAGAAAATTTCCTGAACAAAACACTAATGGCTTATGCTCTAAGATCAAGAATCAACAAATGAGATTTCATAAAACTACAAAGCTTCTGTAAGGCAAAAGACAATGTGTTAGGATGAAATGGCAACCAACAGATTGGAAAAAGATCGTTACCAATCCTACAACTGATAGAGGCCTTATATCCAAAATATACAAAGAAATCAAGAAGTTAGAAGTTAGTTAGTCAGAGAGACAAATAACCCTATTAATAATTGGCTTCAGAGCTAAACAAAGAATTCACAGCTGAGGAATGCCGAATGGCTGAGAAACACCTAAAGAAATGTTCAACATCTTTAGTCACAAGGGAAATGCAAATCAAAACAACCCTGAGATTCCATCTCACACCCGTCAGAATGGCTAAGATCAAAAACTCTGGCAAAAGCAGATGTTGGAGAGGATGTGGAGAAAGAGAAACACTCCTCCATTGTTGGCATTGTAGACTGGTATAACCATTCTGGAAATCAGTCTGGAGGTTCCTCAGAAAATTGGACATTGAACTGCCTGAGGATCCAGCTATACCTCTCTTGGGTTTGTGACCAAAAGATGCTCCAACATATAACAAAGACATATGACCCACCCTGTTCATAGAAGCCTTATTTATAATAGCCAGAAGCTGGGAAAAACCCAGATGCCCTTCAACAGAGGAATGGATACAGAAAATGTGGTACATCTACACAATGCAATACCACTCACCTATCAAAAACAACGACTTTATGAAATTCATAGGCAAATGGATGGAACTGGAAAATATCATCCTGAGTGAGGTAACCCAATCACAGAAAAACACACATGGTATGCACTCATTGATAAGTGGCTATTAGCCCAAATGCTCAAATTACCCTAGATGCCTAGAACAAATGAAACTCAAGACGGATGATCAAAATGTGAATGCTTCACTCCTTCTTTAAAAGGGGAACAAGAATACCCTTGGGAGGGGATAGGGAGGCAAAGTTTAGAACAAAGACTGAAGGAACCCCCATTCAGAGCCTGCCCCACATGTGGCCCATACATATATAGCCACCAAACTAGATAAGATGGATAAAGCAAAGAAGTACAGGCTGACAGGAACCAGATGTAGATCTCTCCTGAGAGACACAGCCAGAGTACAACAAATACATAGGAGAATGCCATCATTAAACCACTGAACTGAGAACAGGACCCCCTTTGAAGGAATCAGAGAAAGGACTGAAAGAGCTTGAAGGGACTTGAGACCCATATGAACAACAATGCCAACCAACCAGAGCTTCCAGGGACTAAGTCACTGCCCAAAGACTATACAGGGACTGACCCTGGGCTCCAACGGCATAGGTAGCAATGAATAGCAGCAGTGGAAGGGAAAGCCCTTGGTCCTGCCAAGGCTGGACCCCCAGTGAACTGGATTCTTGGGGGGAGGGTGGTAATGTGGGGAGGATAGGGAGGGGAACACCCATATAGAAGGAGAGAGGGAGGGGTTATGGGGATGTTGGCCTGGACCCAGGAAAGGAAATAACATTTGAAATGTAAATAAGAAATACCCAATTTAATAAAGATGGAAAAAATAATGTCACAGTCTTTACGTTATTCATTTTTACAAGAAATGAGAAGACAAAGCTCCACCTGCTTTAAGGAGTTGGAGTATTTGTAGCTAAAGCAACTCCGATATCAAACGAAAACTTGTTTGTTACAGACCTTTAGTGCCGTCGCACAGCTTGCCAGGGCAGAAGTGCAGTCAGGTGTGCTGGCTCCGCTTTCCCATGGTTATTGCATTATATGGCAAGAAAACAAGTTCCTCTGCAGGCAAATGGCTTTATCTGTGTTTTCTTCACCATGATATTTAATTTAGACCTATTTGAAAGTAGAATCTAAATAAAATTTTAAATGTTGTAAGCACTTTTTCATATATACAGTACATACAATACATATAATCCATATATATATATATATATATATATATATTTGTATATAGATACATGGAAACACCTGTTTCCCAAATAAACCCTCCACTTATGTTTCACATGGGATTACTTAATAACTTGTAAAATTACATTTGCATATTTTACAGGCAGATATATTCACATGTATACATGCATCTATATAAACACATACCATATGCACATAAAGGAAGATGTCACAGAAAACTGTAAACTTGTTCTGTAGTTAGATAAGGACCTGGTTATAAGATTTATATCATACACTAGTTACAACTCGTTGAATTATTCTTTCTTAGGCTGCTCATTTGCTTACATATATGAAATAAATATTGACTGTAGATACTATATTGAATGTATAAATCACTTGTAGGGTGTTTTTACAGTCTTTTGTGTATAGAACAGTATTATCTGCAAATAAGGAAACTCTGGCTTCTTCCTTTCCTATTCGTATCCTCTTTTTGTCGTTCACATGATTAATTGCTTTAGCTAATGTTCCAAGCACCATTAATAGTAATGGCGAGAGTGCCTCGTTCCTGAATTTCCTGGAAATGCTTTGAAGTTTTTCTCCATTTAATATGATATTGTCTGTGAGCTTGTGCATACTACCTTTATTATCTTAAAGTGTCTCCCCTTATCCCCAGATTTTTCCAGGACTTTTACCATTAAAAGATGTTGGATTTTGTCAAAGGTCCTTTCCATATCTAATAAGATTTATCATTTGATTTCCAATTTATCTATTAATTCTGCCCGATGGAAGATAGGGCAGGAATATTGGAAGAACCAAATCTGGAAGATCACTTCAAGGAAATAGTCTTCACAGCAAGGTAGTTGAACATTCGAGCTCACAGCTATTGTGACAGCATACACAATGCCTGTGCAAGCACGAGCCAGATGAAATTGCTGCATGGGCTGGGAAAGGAATCCCACCACTAGCTGAAGAGCCTTAGTATTTGATAGGCTCTGGGAGAGGAAGAATGAGGCTTCCTCAGTGGTGAGCAATACTCTGAGGAAGCCCCAAGAGTAGATGAGTAACTACTCATATTGAACTCAATAGAAGAAGAAGGGGAAGGAGGATGGAGAAAAAGAGGAGGAGGAGGAAAAGAAGGAGAAGAAGGAAGGAGGAGGAGGAGGAGGAGGAGGAGGAGGAGGAGGAGGAGGAGGAGGAGGAGGAGAGGGAGGTGAAGGAAGAGAAAGAAGACAATAGTGACAAGAAGTTCAATGGGTTGGGAGATGAGGGTGGAGAGCAAGGATCTAGGAAGTTGAAGAGGTGAAGTAGAGAGGCGAATACTATCAAAATGCATTGCATGAGTCAATACCTACACCCATAAAGTCCCACCAACCTGACTGCCAAAACAGTCACTGGACAAGTACAACACCAATAGACATTCCAAAATGGATGGGGAAGGCCCACGAGACCTCAATCCTACACAAAAGATTTACAGATAATTAAAGAATGCTTAAAGCTGGTCAAGTAATCTTCACCAGGGAAAGCACACCAATTGGTTATTCAATACTGGTCAGCCCTGAAAACATGCAAATTAGTAAAATTACACAGACTGAGCAGGTTATAGTTAAAAATATATGTTTATATACATAGATAGTGGGTAACCTATAGGAAATAATGTTCTGTAGAAGCAGGAGAGTCGCACATATGAAAACACAACTATTGTGACAGCACGCACAAGACATGTGCAAGCTCAAACCTGACAAAAATAAGAGTAGAGTGGGCAAGAAATCCCACCACTAACTGAAGAGCTATTGGATTATGATGGCTGCTGGGAGAGAGAGAACATTTCATGCATATGCAAATATATGTGTGTATAATAACAATAAAAAAAGAGTCTGTGAATGTGAAAGAGAGCAAGTAGGAGTATATGAGAGGATTCGGAGGGAGAAAGGGGAGGAAAGAAATGTAACTATATTGTAAACTGAATAATAATGGAAAAAAAGAAAAAATTACGTATGAGATATTCAAGGAATTCATAAAAATATTATTAACCTACAATGAACTAAAAATTGTTCATTTCTTCTGGCAAGGAGGGGGGAAAGAGTTTTTAAACTAAAGAAGGAAGTTGTTTTATACATCTAAGAATTCTATAAGAAATATTTATTATAAAGCTTTTATATACTTAGGAAACACATTTAAAATCTTAAATATTTATTTGAAATGGTGTTTTAAGAATTTTTCTATTGTTTATATCATTATAAAACCTGAAATGCCTTAATTAAAATTTTGATGTTTTCTCTGTATACTCACACACTAACCTAAGAGACACACTCAATATAAGTAGCCCTAAAACAAACAAAATACAGTCATTTACTTTGTATTTCTTATTGTAAAGAACTTCAGGGTTTATTTGTTTACTTATTTTGGTTTTGATTTTAGGTTTTGGTTTTACTTTCTCAGACAATGAAAAGGAGAAAGAGAAAAAGTTGGGTAATGATCTGGTAGGAGGTAGGGGAGGGGAAGCATGGGCAAAATACGTTATATAAAAAATAAAAATTAACAAAAAATAAATCATAATTGAAAAAATGAAATCTGCTGCTATTGTATTTTCAGTTTGCATAATAATAAAGTAAGTACAATGATAAAGAAGTTGAAGGGAAAAGTTTTCTGTTGCAACTGAGGAAAATTGCTCAGCTTCCTGCCTCAGTCGCTCAACACTTTCCTACATTCTTTCTGAAGTGTGACTTTCTAGCCCTTAAAGCACAATGTGCACATCAACACTGATGGAGAAAATAGGATTTGTTTTTTTATTTCTTTTGTTTTATTTTGATATTTGAGACAAAGTCTCACTGTGTAGGTCAGGTTAGCCCAAGTAGCCTCAAATTGTCTGATATACTCCTGCCTCAGCCTTTCAAGTGCTGGGATTACAAGTGTTAATTGTCACACATGAACAGAAATTCCAAATCAAAATAGTAGTGAGATTGTACAGAACAAACTTGTTTCTGGGTAGTGATTATAACATCTCATACTATACCAACATGACTAACATGAGCTGAACAGCATGACTGTCTAACATGAACATAGATACTGTCTTACCAAAGTGGATGTGGCCAATTAACTGACAATTCTATACAGTGTTTATAGCCAAAATGTATAAAGAATGTAGTTTAATTATTCACATAGAGAGTAAGAAAGCATTCCATTGGAGTTATTCAGCCATATTAGTTTCAAGTAGTATGTTAGCTGCTTTCATTGAAGTAAATTTAATTATAAAAATAAAATAGAATTTAAAATGAAATAAACATTTTCTTAAGAGATTAATGAAATCTCCGATATATAATGCTCAGTGCTGGTCAGCATGACATCTTCAGGAACACCATACAACAAGGAAAGCTAACACCTCCCTGAAATAAACTGACAATTGGCACAAGTTTAACCCCAGTTCTAAGGATTCCTTAGAAAGTAGCATGTTTGTGGGATGGCAGTTCCCACAGAAGTAGACTGCGCCCTCAAGTGGAAATTTGAAAAATCACTCCTTAGATTTGGCTCCTTTTGAGCAAGATGCAAACAGCATGATACAGCCAGTAAAATTAACAGTTGATAAAGAAGGAGATATCTGGCCTGATGTTATCTGAGGCCTGTGACTGCTTTCATTTATAAATGTGATGTAGAGCCATTTATAATATAGTTTAAAATGGCTATATTTGGTGTTGTATCTCCTAAATAAAATAGTTGTTTTATCACCGAAATAAAAACATATATAAACTTTATTTACAGAACCTGAAGGTTATTTTTCATTGAAATGTCTGAGGTATATCTGTTACTTCCTATTATTTAATCTGTTTCTCCCTCAACCCAGCAGCCTCTAAGCTCCTAGTCATTATCACCATCGCTGTTGTCAGGTAAAGAGCCTGGGGCGTTAAACAGTCAGCTCTGTCTCCAAAGACCAAACAGAAAGCAGATAAATCAAGAGATGAGCCTTAGACCTTGATTTTATTTCAGATTTCTGTCATTCCACACGTTTTACAAGTAAAGTGAAATCACAAAACTGGAGAAAAGAACCAATGCCCAGGAAATATAGAGATATTTTCCCTAACAACAAAAATAAAAAAAAAAGACAAAAGAAAATTAAAAGATAACATTAAAAACTCTGGAAGTTTCTATAAGCTGCCCATGAGAATTGTTTCTTTCCTTGGTGTGAACAATATGACTAATACTACAAAGACAATCACAGACAAGTTCAGTGTTGCGGTGACATAATGAATAAATCCCTATTTGAAACATGAAATCTCTAGTTTTGCTAATAAATTTCTAATTAGCAAGCTGAGGAGATATTAACCTCTGACTTTTAAGACATAAGATTTGAAGGACTCCTTCCTCACCAGCTGACCATGCATTAAAATCCCTGTGCCTGGTGTCAGAAGCTTCTACTGAATGCTAATTTCCTTGTACTGCTTTTATCTTACAAGATCACTTTTGAGTTTCTACGTAGCTCAAAATGCTGTTTTGTGCATGTTGATAATTAAATTTCAAAATCACCTAACATCTCTGTAAGAATTAAAACCCCTACAATCGGCTTAGTCTCAGAATTTTTAATAATATTATTACTGTTTTGGCCACTTCTTTTAAACAGATTTTTAAGAATTTCATCTGCAAGGTACCATATTTTCATAATGTCCACATAAATTTTCTCCCGCCAACTGTGCGTGTGCCCTGCAACTCCTTCTCAACTCTATGATCTCTTCTATAATTTTATTACACACACACACACACACACACACGTATATGTGTGCATGTGAACATGAAAACACACACACACACACACACATATATATATATATATATATAACCTGATGAATCCATTTAGTATTATTTATGTGTAGCTATATTTATGGATGATTGCTCCAGATTGGATAACCTATCAGGGAGCTCATCCCCAGATAAGACTGATTCTCCCTCTCTGGGCAGCCAATAATTACTTATAGCCTTTTATCTAAGGCTTGAAACACATTGGGGTGTTATCATTGTGCAGGTCTTGTTTAGCATATTATTGAGGTTGGATACATTAACAAGCAACTCCTCTTCATGTACAAAAAAGACACTGTCTCACAGTAGATGTCATATTCCTTTGGTTCTTAAAATTCTCTCTGTCTCCTCTTCTATGCTGTTACCTGAGCCTTATATGTAGCAGTTGTGAGGTAAATGTATCAATTAGAAATGAGTATCCCACAGTCAATTGTTCTCTGAATTTGGACAAGTTGAAGATTTCTATGACTGTCTCGATCTACTGGAAAAAGAAGATTCTTTGATAATGGATGACAGCTATATTTATCTGTAAATATGATAGATGTTTTAAAATACAGTTGGTGATTATATTAGTAATTATATACAATTACCAATAAGAAAATGTCAATAGTAGATTCTCCAGGATTCATGACCTCACCACAGGTATATGACTAGGTTTGCGGTACTGGTATGAATCCCTTCCAATAGAGTGTTTCTTAAGTCCAATTATATCTTGATTACCCTCGAGATATAAGTGCCACTGTTACATCCTTGGGGATATCTTACCATACTGGTCATTGTGGTCTGTAGGATAAGACTTTTGATTTTCTCCCATGGCAGTTTGCAAAACACTTGCAAATGCTCTGAGAGATAGTCCTCAAAGTGAAGACCTCTGGGTCAATTCCAGCTTGATTCTTAGTCCTGTGTCCAAAGTGTGTGGTGTCCTAAGCACTGACTTTCAAGTTTTGAGAGGTAACCATAGACAATGACAATAGCCTGCATTGCTCTGGAAGGTTCATGGATGACCCTGACCAACAATCCCAAGGGAGGTTTTCGATGCCTGGCATTAGAATTTTTTGTTAGATGGTGCCTTAGGGCTTCCATTGCTGTGAAGAGGCACCATAATCAAGGAAAACATTTCATTGGGGCTGGCTTACAGTTTCAGGGGTTCAGTCTATTATCATCATGGCGGGAAGCATGGCGGCATGCAGGCAGATATGGTGCTGGAGGAACTGAAAATTCTGCATCTTGATCCAAAGGTAGCTGTGAGACTCTTTCAAGGCAGCCAAGAGGAGGGTCTCTTCCTCACTGGGTGGAGCCTGAGCATAGGACCTCAAAGCTCAACCCCACAGTGACAAACTTTCTCCAACAAGGCTTCAGCTCCTAATAGTGCCAGGCCACCTAATAGTTTCACTTCCCATGTGCCAAGCATACTCGAAGCACCAGATGGTGTGTAGCTATGGGGAGAAATAATTGTCACCCCATGTAGAAAAACATTATTTAAATTATAAATGTACAAATATACATGCATATAGATACATATATGCTTTACATGTGAATTTTAAGAAAACATGAAATAAGCTTTTGCTATGGGTTATTGGGGGGGAGAAGGGCTACAGGAAGCATTAGAGAAATGTCCTAACTCTAGACATGCCACCGCAGAATCTTAGTCTTCTACTACTACCATGGGCTGGACATGGTCTCTCCCCCAAAGTGTCAAACTTTTTGGCTTTACCCACGGTGTTCTGCTACAGAGTAGAAATGGAATCCTAATTAAAGTCCCCTGACTCAATGGAGGTGGTTTTGAGAAGAGGGTTGTGAGGGAAAATGTGGCCTCTTTAATGATGTGATCGATTTGATGGTGACCTCTTTCTCCACTACTGACATGTACCCTCCTAGTCAGAGAACCAAAGCAAGGGGCCTGCTGACTTAAAGCTGTCATCTCCTACGCCATAAGTCCAGATAAACTCTGGTAAAATAAATGAATTATATCAGGTATTTCATTACAGAAAAGGAGATCAAGTTATCAGACTTATAGAACATATTCTCTAAACATGATTAACTGAGAGGTACTTTTGTATGAATGAAAGGAAGGAAGAATGGAAAAAAGGGAAGGAAGGAAATGTTCCACTTTCATTGTTTTGTAAGAATTTAAAATTGAGAGCTTAAGATTTTGAATGCCAAAAGCTACACTCATAAATCTTCACAAGTATGGCTGCATAAACATGAGATGGACAAGGATAAAACCAACAGACATGGTGATGTGGAAGGGCAAAAGCCCATGAGGCATCAACCTTACGAAGACTTACAGGTAACTAATGAATGCCAAAAGTAGGAGACTAGTGTCTCCCTGGGATGAGTATATACCTATTGGTTAATCAAATACCAAATGGTCAGCCCTGAAAACTTACATACAAGTAACATTATACATATTGGGCTGGTTTTATTTATATATTTAGGAACACACACACCAACAATAAATGAAAATAAGATGACAAGAATTCGGAAAAACAAGATTTGAAGGAGAAAAGGGAAGGGGGAAATGATTCAACTATATTATAATCTCAAAATATAAAATTAATAAATTTTAAATTAAGATTTGTATGTGTTATATATATTCCCAGGCCCCTTCATCCTACTACTTAGAAAAAACAAATATCATATCTTTGCAATACTATATAGTCAGCAGGTTACCAACCTCCTTGTGTAGAAATCATGGTAAGAAGGAAATCTTCCCAGGTGGGTCTCTGATGTCTTTTGTCACCCTCAGTGTTGAACAGCAATGAGTTGCTGAAATGGAACTGCTAGACCAGTAGGGGTGCTCTGTGATGTTACAGTTTCAATGGAGTCATGGTATTTGCCACCTTTCCTTACAAGGGAACAAGAGGGCTTAGAGCCTTTGTTCTACAACTTTTAAACTGTTTTGTAGCCCTAAATGTCATTATTCCTCAGCCCTTGTCACTGGCTAGCATTTGTGTTACAACTTTCAGGTCCATGATTTTAAGATGCTTTAAGGCCACTTGCTGCCACTGCTGTCAATATTACATCTATTGTCACCACTCTCACTCCCATTTCTACAGGGCTGTCACCCTGCTCTTCTGTGACTCTGCCTCAACATTTGTGAAGGCCACTTGACAGTTCCAGAGCTTTTGCCACAAACAAGACCTCTCCCATGGTTTGGTTGTTTCCGCATTTCTGTAGCTTATTCTCTCTCCCAAGCTTCACCTCCTCTTTAGTAGACATTTTGCCAGTGACTCTACGGCCAGCCAGCGCTTCTGCACTGTCTCTGCTTCCTCTGTTTCTTTCTTCCCATCACCAACACAACCAAAAAGACTGATTTCCTATCTAAAAACAGATAGAAAGCTGCAGCTCAAGATAAGTGTGGGACAGGCTGAAGGGAGAAGGGGGGAAGGGCATAGATTTGGTTTTTGTTGCATGTATACCTCGGTTGGTTGGTAGAGTGATACTGGCTTCATAGAAAGAGTTTGGGAGTGCCCCGCCCCCTCATAACTTAAGAAGTATTGGTTGTTTCTCTTCTCTGAAAGTCTGGTAGAATTCTGCTGTGAGTCTGTCTGAGCCTGGGATATTTTTAGTTGAAGAGTTTTTTGGGTGTTTTGTTTTGTTTTGTTTGGATTTGTTTTTATTACTATTTCCGTCTCCATCGGTCTGCTTAGGTTATTGATCTCTTTTTGGCTAAACTTTAGTAGTTGGATGAATCAGGAAATTCATTCATATATTTTAGATTTTCCAACGTAATGTAGGAGAGGGTTTTAAGTATCCCCTTATTATATTAGTTATTTTTCTATTCCTGTAACAAAATAACATGACCAAGGCAACTTATAGAAGAGTTTATTTAGGTTTTGGTTCCACAGGGTTAGAGTCCAAAACATCAGAATGAAGGTAGCAGGTAGCATAACACTGAAACCATGGCTAAAAACTTACATTTCAATCGACAAATGCAAAATGAGAAGACATTTGGAATAGCATGAGTCTTTTTAAAGTTCAAAGCTCACAATTGCTGACAGTCCTTGCCTAAATAGCCACACCCCATCAACAGTCTCACCAATTAGCAACCAAATATCCAAAAATACGAGCAAGCAGGAGCCATAGTCAATCCAACCCCCAGAATTGCAATATTCAGAATTTCTCTGCTGTCCTCTGAATGTTTCCCTTTTCATTTCATATATTGTTAATTTGTATTATTACTTTCTTCTTAGTAGTTTTGTCGAGAATCTGCTCATCTTGTTTATCTTCTCAAAGAACAAACTCCTGGATTTATTTACTCTCTGTGTTGTTTTATTGCTTTCTACTTCAGTAATTTGTAGTTTTACATCACGTCTTTAAAATAAAATGACACTTTAAATCAAATGGACCTAACAGATATCAACAAAATATTTTATGTAAGCACCAAAGAATATACAGTGCACAACAACACATACAAATTTTTCTTATTGATTTTAGTCTGAAGTCTGTATAACAAAAAAAATGTGGTACATCCACACAGTGGAATATTACTCAGCTATCAAAAACAATGACTTTATGAAATTCATAGGCAAATGGATGGAACTGGAAAATATCATCCTGAGTGAGGTAACCCAATCACAGAAAAACGCACATGGTATGCATTCATTGATAAGTGGATATTAGCCCAAATGCTTGAATTACACTAGATGCACAGAACACATGAAACTCAAGAAGGATGACCAAAATGCGAATGCTTCACTCCTTCTTTAAAAGGAGAACAAGAATACCCTTAGGAGGGAATAAGGAGGCAAAGTTTAGAACAGAGGCAAAAGGAACACCCATTCAGAGCCTGCCCCACATGTGGCCCATACATATACAGCCACCAAACTAGATAAAATGGATGAAGCAAAGAAGCGCAGGCCGACAGGAACCGGATGTAGATATCTCCTGAGAGACACAGTCAGAATACAGCAAATACAGAGGCGAATGCCATCATTAAACCACTGAACTGAGAATGGGACCCCCATTGAAGGAATCTTAGAAAGGACTGAAAGAGCTTGAAGGGGCTTGAGACCCCATATGAACAACAATGCCAACCAGAGCTTCCAGGGACTAAGCCACTACCCAAAGACTATACATGGACTGACCCTGGGCTCCAACCTCATAGGTAGCAATGAATAGCCTAGTAAGAGCACCAGTGAAAGGGGAACCCCTTGGTCCTGCCAAGACTGAACCCCCAGTGAACGTGATTGCTGGGGGGAGGGCGGTAATGGGGGGAGGATGGGGAGGGGAACACCCATAGAGAAGGGGAGTGGGAGGGGTTAGGGGGATCTTGGCCTGGAAACCGGGAAAGGGAATAACAATTGAAATGTATATAAGAAATACCCAATTTAATAAAGATGAAAAAAAATAGAACAACACTGGAAACAATACTAGGCACAGTGACATATAGTCTTATATGACTAATATATATAATGTGTATTAGCTATATAATACAATATTGCTTATAATTATATAATATATTTGTTATTATATATAATAAACATATAAATCATATATTTATATTTGTTTAGTTATTTATTTTTACTTATATTTTATTTGTATATTTATTAAATATTTATATATGTATTTATCTAAAAGTTATCTAAAATATTAATATTTGTTTAAAATGTATACATAAATATAAATATATGTTTATACCTTTATAATTATATATATTTCACTATATTATGTTATATATGGTTATATATAATCCTGTATTAATGTATGTAATATACATTATACATATATACTAGTCATATAAGACTATATGTTAGTGTGCCTAGTATTGCTTCCATTATAATAAAATATAAATTATATATGTAATGTATAATTATATATATATGTGTTTGTTTGTATGTGTGTATGTGTTTGTGTGTGTGTGTATGTGTGTGTATGACTATATGTCAATGTGCCTAGTCTTATTGTAACTTGATTTGCAGTGTTTGGTTGATATCCCTGGGAGGCCTTCTCTTTTCTATAAGAAAATGGAAGAGGAGTGGGACTCAGGGGGAGTTAGTTCTAACAACTGCAGTCTCCTTTTTCTCCACTCCTTCCAGTCCCTCAATCTCTCTCCCCCACCAACCCTCTTCCCCAGTGCCTAACAAGTTACAATAAGACTAAGCACATACCTTCATATCAAGACTCAACTATCTTCATAGCAGTTTTATTCATAAATTAGAAACAGCCTAGGTGTCCCTCATCCAAATAATGGATAAAGAAACTGTGGTATGTTTACATGTAAAAGTATTACTCAGCTGTTTAAAAAAAATAAGTGACATCACAAAATTTTCAGTCACATGGATGAAACTAGAAAAAATATTTCTGAGTGAAGTAACCCAGACCTAGAAATACAAGCATCATATATACTCACTTATAAGTGCATGATAGTCTTAAGTAAGGGATAATTATGCTACCATCCATAGACTCAGAGAAGCTAAGTAACAAAGAGGGCTCAGGGAGGACTGTGGATCTCACTGGGAAGGGGAGATACAATAGATTTCTCAGTTGTACAGGTGTTTGTTTATTGTTGTTGGATACAATATTTTAGGCTGTTTCTATTACAGAGAAGTCTTTCTTTCTTTCTCATCTATGGCTGATAGTTTTGTTGGATAAAGTAGTGTTGGCAGGCACTCACTGTCTTTTAGAAGTTAGGAGTGATTGCTCCAAGTTCTTTCAGCTTTCAGTTTCTATTGAGAAGTCACCTGTTATTCTGATGGAATTCTCTTCATATATGGCTTGTATTCTTCTGCTGCAGATTTCAATATGCTTTCTTTGTTCTGTATACTTAGTATACGTTCGTTATTTTATGGCACAGGGAATTTCTTGCCTGGTCTTATCTAGTTGGCGTTCTGTGTACTTACTGCATCTGCACAGGTTAGGTATGTCAGTTGTTAGTTTGAGGAGGTTTTATTTTATGATATTAACAATGGTGTTGTCTATGCCATAGGTGTGGAATTTATCTCTCTCATTTGTGCCTTTATTTCAAAGGAGTCTCATACTTCTTACACACTCCTTTCCTGGGCTTTGAATTTTTTCTCATATTCTCTCCTTGTTTTGTCTAGACCCTCTACTTTGCTTTTGAGTCCAGATATACTGCTACCTGCTTGATTTATTCTACTTGTAAGGTGTAAGTCATGAAACGTTTTCTCCTCTAATCGGTATATTGAGCATTGTCTTGATTCCATCTTCATTTTAGCTTCTGTTCTCCTCAATGTTTCTACCTATTTCTTGGACTCAGTTTTTTAATCCTGAATTACTGTTGTCATTTCATTTAGCTGTGTATTTGTGTTGTCTTAGATATCACTCAGGTGTTTGCTCTCTATTCTCTTGGAGTTCCGTGAATTGTTTGTGTCTTCATTAACTTCCTTGAATTGATAAAAATTTTTGATTATTCTTTGAAATTCTTTCATTGGCTAATCAAGGTAGTTTTCATTAGAGATTACTAGATTGAAAGGAGACATGCTGTCTTGGCCATTTATGTTGCCTTATCTTTTGTGGTTTGATATGTGCATGTGAACTTCTTTATTTTGCTATGTGTGTGATGTGTGGATCTGTCCTACTTTAAGTTGAGCCAGTGTAGAAGCTGTGCGACCAGAAATTGGCCAGGTAAAGTGATGGATGAGCTGTTTAAATGGACAAGGCAGAGATGTCTCTGAAACTGTGGATACAGAGGTGGCAGCATGCAAGGGTAGGATAGGTGGTGACAGAGTGTCTCATCAAAGTTGGAGCCATGGATCTGGAGGAAGGACTATGCATATGGAGATGGCAACAGATTGGGTGAAATAATGGGAAAGGGAAGAAGCAAAGTATTCAATGAAACTGGTTCTTGGGCTTGGGTAGGAAGCCTATAGGTGTGGAGATAACTGTGAGTGAGGGCTGTGGAAAAGGAGGAATGGCAAAGGCAATGGAGCAACTTACCCAGTAAGGATGCCTTATGAACAATGATGAGTCACAGGTCACATCTGGAGCTAAGCTCGTGAGGATGCATGGCGGAAGGCAGGGTGAAGATAGAAGAAGGGAGAAACAACTTACTTTGAGCATTTTACAGTATCTGTGTATGTGATCTTCCATTGGTTATATCTTTTAAATTATCTTTTGCTCATACTAAGTAATCCTTCTCTCTCTCTCTCTCTCTCTCTCTCTCTCTCTCTCTCTTTCTCTCTCTCTTTCTCTCTCTCTCTTTCTTCTTTGTGTGTGTTTTAACAAAATGCCTTTTTTTATTTCTCTTCATTGATTATATTTCCACTTTTTCTCAATTTTTTAAAATCTTAATACTTGCAAAACTTTATCTGTCTTACCCTATTGGCTAGCACTCTAGTACAAATTTCCACTAAAATACTTGGAAATCATTCTCTTCTTCTTTCTTCATTATTGTTTCCTAATTAAAGTCAGCATCAAGTAAAATATTTGTTGTATCAAAACAAGGCAATTTCCATTTATGGAAGAAACAACTGTTTGTCTAATCAATAGTCACTTCTTTGCAACAATATCTAAAGTATATATACCTTCCTCTAAGCATGTAACTGTCCCACAGTTGCACTAAATCATATAACAGTACCTTGGGTACTGAGACATGGACAAATTTCTGCTGAATATTATTGCAGGGCTCTCTGGGGCCTACCAGCGGTATAAATAAGACATGGGGGCTGCTAAATAAGTTTAAAGCTTAGGCCTTTTGCTGGAACAGTCTCTCAGCTACTGTTTAAACTTAACCCAATTATTCTATCCTACGTGCCATTTGGCTAGCTCTATACCTTTCTCTGCTCCAGTCTCTGTTTCTTTCTGAGCACTCAAGTCTGTTCTTGAATCCTTCTTCTGTGTCACTCTCTCTGCCCACAAGTTCAGAGTGTGGGAGATGAGGGGTGTTAGGAATAATGCTTTTATACACTGTTCAAAATTTACCCTTGTGTTATTCAAATGCTGATTTCTCTGCCACCACATCTTGTTTCAATCCAGATGGACACCAGATTGCTAATGCTTATACCAAGAATCCCCTGTCTCGAGTTTGTGTAAATAGTTCTTATCAATTATTCTCTGCCTTGTCAATAAATGCTGATCACCCAGTGGCTTGGAAGAACAGCCAATAGACCTGGACAACTACCAACCATAGGAAAGATGTGGGAGAAAGAGATTCAGAACAGCAGCAAACTAGAGGAATTGGAGCTATGGAGAGAGTGTCCAAAGGGCCAAGTCAGTAATAATATGCAGGTATCATGGGGTGAGTCTGGGAGATGACAGATTAGCATAGAAAGTAAAGCATTTGAACGTTCAGCTGTTGGGGTGAAGTTTTAAATAAACACTGGGAGTTAGCATAAGGTAAATAAAGATAGCCACCCATTTAATTCACTGTAATATTTATAATAAAGATAATTTATTTACAGGTTTACTCTCTGCCCACCTATTGACCATCACGTATTTACTACAACTAATCAGTAGCAGGGTAACCTCTGATTTATTTCCAGATTGCCTTTAGGGAGGTGAAGAAGGACGAATATTTATAAAATAGAAAGCCCAGGGATGGGCAATGGAAATGACAATACCAGAATCCTGGCAGCACTTAGTTCTCTGCAGGTATAGAATTAGCAATTGAACATACAGGGACACACCTCCTCACTATGTAAAAGAAGGCTATTCCAATGGGATATTTTTAGAATAGATTTCATTATCTGATACTGGTACCACTCAGGCAAATAGTGTCAGCCCTCGCTTGTAAAGAAAATGTATCATGTACATTATGTCCAAATAAACCTATAGATAACATTTTCTTAATGTGAACACTTATTAATATAATAATAATAATTAATAATAAGTTCAGTTGCATGATACCTATTTATCCCTAGACTATATTATTGTTCTTAGATGCAAAATTGACTTTGATTTTGCACTTTCCAATGAATAAGACTTCTTCCTGGTTGGGGGACAATGACTGGGGTATATACCATGATTAATTCACTTTTTTGCTTAGCATCTGATATAACAGTGGTCATTCATCACTCACTTCTACTGCCACCCTTGAGGAAGATATTCACCCTGACATTGTCATCTTAATTCTTAGTATAGTATATCAGTTAAACTGTATAAACACTGAATAAAATTTTCATGGTCCCCACTCCTCCCATTGCTTCCTCTCTTTTGTGTTTTTTCCATGACAGCAAAGTAACGGAGGACTATTTGATCTTTGTTCAAAGACAAAAGGAGTCAACCTGGAGCTTTCAACTGCGCTGTAGGAATGGCCTTGAAGCATTGTGGTAAGATTAATCTTCCCAGTGCTGATACTGAAAGGAGAGATTGATAGTGACATATATCTGGAATGAGTCCTGAATAGTGGACAGCAGTTTGGTTGGATAATAAGGACTTTGGACCAGAAAGTGATTCAATCTAGATAAAAAGCCATGTAGGAAGATTTCTCCAAATAACACAAATGTTCGTATGTCCCAAATAGAGCTCAGCCAAGAGTAACCTTTGAAAAGTAACATTTTAATAACCTGTACAGCATAACCTATTATTTGGGGCAAGAGGAGAAAGTTCATGCAAGCAGAGATGGAGCTTATGCTGTATGAGCAACATAAACTTTCATTCACCAGGGCCAGTTTGGCTAAGAGCAGACATCCACACAAAACTCCAGACATGGCATCATTTCCCAAGGAAATCAGCCAGCCACCTGGTGGCAGGTTGATTGCATTGGACCATTTTCATCACTGAAGGAACAGCTCTTTGTTCTCGCTGGGGAAAAACCAAACCAAATCAAACAACAAACAAACAAACTCTCTAGTATGATTTTGCTTTTTTGTATTTCCTTCCTTTGATATTTCTGCTAAGCCCACACTCATGGTATTCTCTACAACATTATAGAATATGTGTGACAAAGAAACTTATATCAAATATTGAGCTTATGCCCATGGATCTCACTGAACCATCCTGTCCCCCTCATCCAGAAACAGCTGGTCTAGTAAAATTATGAAATGGCCTTTGGAAAGCTCTATTATGGCTCCAGCTGGTGAGAGCATGTTAGGGCTGGAATACTCTTTTTCTGTGGATAAGATAGGCTCTAAATCAATGTAAATACACAGAGATGTTTTTCCTCAACTCAAGAGCTGAGAACCATGATACAAGAATGATATTTTCAAACTGCTCCAAATGAGTTTGTTTCTTTTTCTTGAAACTTACTTATGTTGGTTTATAGGTCTTATTACCTAATGGAGAAATTGTGCCATAAGAAAGTACATTTTTTTTTGGAACTGAAGACTGCCATTGGTCATTTCAAACAACAGCAAAACCACATGAACAAGCTCCTTTAGAGAGCTGCTCTTCTTCCAATATTTGTTAACAAAAGTTAATGAAGAACTGCAAAAATCTATGGAAATGAGACTGTTAATACTATATTCTTCATAAATGAGAATTTTAGTCACTCACCATAGTAAACAACCATGGTTAACTAAGGTACCTGTTGGAAACAATGGAAAGATAAGGGAAGTTATAGATATAATCTATGACTCATGACCAGTTACAGTCCAAACTGGAGCAAATAGTACTGTTTATCTCTTCCTTACTTCAGAGAAATGGTGCAGGCTGTGTGTGTGTGTGTGTGTGTGTGTGTGTGTGTGTGTGTGTGTGTGTGTACATCCTTGGTATGTATGTCTGTATGTTTGTGTGCCCATCCATGTTTGTACATGCATATGTGTATATTGATGTTCCTTGACTTTTAATGAAAATATATCACAATAAACCCACTATATGTAGAAAATATAAATTTGACACCTAATATACTAAACATAATAGCTTAGCGAAACTATGGAGTGTTGGTTGTTCAGAATAGAGCATTTGAAGCAGACTTGGGAGCCACAGATATCTGTCACCACACAGCATCTAAAGAAATTAGCATATCACTAGTCTGGCAAAAGATTAAAATTCAAAATACCGCAGCTGCCACTGGATGCCTACCACACAGGCACTGTCATGAAGCTTGAAAGACATAAAAACAATGGTAATCAGGGAACATCTTTATACTGCAATTTTCTTGTCTTCAATACCTACTCTAACCAAAAGGTAATAATATTTGCTAAATATATCTCAGGATTAATTTAATAGGATACTTAAATGCAGGTTTGGCTAGGTTAAAGAGAAATGTGCAACTGGCAGAGATGGATAAGATACTTTCTGTGAATGAGAAAGATCAGCATATTTTGTCATCCAGGGAGCACTTCTATCAGCTTCGGGTGAAAGATATTTTATGTACATCTGTTACTTGGAAGGAAACAAGGCAGACATGAATGATTATAAAAGCTGTGCTGGCACCAGGGGAAGGGGAAGCCCTGGGTCCTGCTAAGACTGAACCCCCAGTGAACTAGACTGTTGGGGGGAGGGTGGCAATGGGGGGAGGATGGGGAGGGGAACACCCATAAAGAAGGGGAGGGGGGAGGGGGATGTTTGCCCGGAAACCAGGAAAGGGAGTAACATTTGAAATGTAAATAAGAAAGACTCAAGTTAATTAAAAAAAAAAAAAAAAAAAAAAAGCTGTGCTGGCAAGAACTACAGGACTGTGCTATAGGAAACTACATTTCCCAGATTCCCCCTTTTCATAACATTCAGAGTGAAAGCTGACCCAACATTCTATAGAATTGTGGGTGAAGTTTGTCAGATATAAGTAAAAGAGGAATCATCGAATTCAGACACCCAAATGTGTTTCCAGTGTGCCTCCTTCCTTTTTCCTGACTCCGTGTTGCTTTCCACTGCTGACTTCACTGATCCTCCATCTGATGCCAATGTAAGACCCAGAGAAGTCACAGCTGCTCAGTCCCTGGCTCCCATAGCTCTCCCAATCTTTCTTACTTGAAAGCTATAAAGCTTCTGAAAGTTCCCACTTGTCCATCTACACGGTTGGTGCTTTAGCCAAATTGGTTAGTGATTCTCAGACGTGCCTCCAATGAAATGTTTATTTTCAAGATGCTCCTTTGTGTTGGGACAATATTCTGTAAAGTCCTTATTTCCACAGGCAGTTACAAGGGCTCTGTCTTCCTAACCGAATCTTAACTAATGAAAGGTAGTCTGAACAGAGCTCTGGTTGTGCTGGTTACTTCCTTCAAGGCCTTACAAGAATCCCAAGCACACACACAATAGTATGTTGTGAAAGTGTAGCTCACTGTGGCATGAAAACCAAACAGGAAGCCTGGAACTAAGCCTAGATATTCTCCAGTAATAAGCACCCTTTGGTTCTACATGCACTAAGTGGATTAACCACAGTTACAGTGCTCTGTGTTGAGCGACCGCCACCAGGGGGCAAAGATAATATCTTAATACAAAGCAGTAACAGTGAGAGTTGTTTACTTAATACCAGGATATAAGCATTACTGTACTGTGCGATTTATTCAAGCTGCCTCTTATCTCCATGAATCTTGCAGGTTAGATATTACTAACGTTATTTTCCTGAGAAGAAACAGATGGCCAGAGTGTACGTAACTTGCCTGTCTCAACAGTAAAGCAAGAAATCCTTCTAGGAAGACATATGACTACTACTTACTTGCTAAACAATCTTGCCATGTTGGTCTCCAGAGTAGGACTCCTGAGTACTCTTTTTCTTGAGCATGTGTGTCTCACAATAACCTCCACACTGAATCCCTTTTAAACCGCACTGTGTTCTATCTCCTCTCTTTTCATATCCTTCTGGGAGGTTTTCACATAGAACCATTTCTCATGAACAATGTTCAATTGATGAATATTGTCTATAGACATTTTTGGGGGGTTCTTAGAACTAAAACTTGTTCGTTCATTTATTTAACAAATCATTCCCATGCTTCTGAATAGCCGGTAAATGATTCCATCCCAATACTGAGGTAATCATAAAAAGCTCCATCAAGCAGGCCTCTGGTATTTTCAACACAGTAATTCCAATGGAAATATTATGGCGCAGTCAGAGAGCATCAACTGTGAAAAGGCCACTCCTTTTGCTCTTCTGCATTTTCTCTCTATAGAGTTGTCAATATCTATGTCTCATACAACGCATGGAGAAGACAGTTCAGTCTTTGTCTTACTAACTGCTGACTAGAGAGGTTAGGTGCTCAGGCCTCAAGTAGCTTATAGGCACAAATATCATAATTATAAAGAACTCACTGATGCACTGACATGGCCAAAGGGTGCCAACCTTAGCCGTTTGGCTGATGGTTCTTTATACTCATGAAAAAGCAGTGTATGAAAAACAGGAGGCTGGGTCTAGTCTCTTAATCACATCTCTGCTTTGCACCCAGCTTGATGCATGACACAAAGTACATGAAGTACATGCCTAAGAAATGCAATGACTCAATTTATTATCTAATACTTTTATTATCAGTAAACAATGAGGTACTATTTGCCACATATTATGCATCAGACACCACACAAAGCTGCGACGAAACAGGCATAATCCTTTCTCATATCTAACAGTCTCAAATTACTAAAGTAAGAAAGCCTTCCTGGTAACTCATACTATTATTACCCTTGGGACTGATTTTACAGATCTGAGCTTCGGTTTCCTCAATGTCTAGCTGGTAGTTGGAAGAATTTCCTATTTTATAAAGTTATTTAGGTCTTAAGAGTGGTATGCATTGTTTAGACTATATAGTGCATCATGAAAATCAACTTAATATTTAGATAATTAAAATAATATGTCCACATGTTTTTGTTTTTGTTTGTTTTGTTTTGTTTTGTTTTTAAGACAGAGTTTCTCTGTGTAGCCATGGCTGTTCTGGAGCTCATTTTGTAGACCAGGCTGACCTTTAACTTAGAGATTCATCTGCCTCTGCCTTCTAAATGCTGGGATTAAAGGTGGCCATCACCACATAGCCAATATGTTCACATTGTTATGTTAATTTTATGAAGAATCCAGCAATGCTAGAATTGCTGTACTTTTCATCCAGATTTCTGCCATTTACTAAAGCTCTCTTTACATCATACTGTACATTTGACGTCCTGCACAGGATCTACTGTATCTCAACAATAGAATGTAGATAGTAGATTCATAAAATAAAAACAACTCTAGGGTCACCAAGTGTCCTGAATACATTTGAGGAGACATAGAATCTTACGAAACTACTCACAGTCGTGTACTAACAGGACACTTGGTAGAATCATTTGGTTGAAAGAGCCATCATCCAAAATCAGTCTGATCTCAATATATGTTGGCTGCAGAGCAATTGGTTGCCAGACTTCGTACAGTAATTCAGGCTCTGAGCCTGAAGGGTTTCTCCATTTTGTTTTGCACACAAAAGGTGAGCAGTGTATCCACCTACATTTTACAGACTGCTCCTCCATCGTGCTCCATTAACATTTATGCAAATTGTTAAACACTTTGCATTCCAAATCAGCACAAAATACTCTCCAGTCATGCATTATGGTTTTTGGTTTTTTTTTTTGGTAAAATACACTGTGAAAACTTATTAGCTTAGTGGAAAGGACACGCATATGTAAAAATAATTTTTAAAAATGTCTAGTGATTCTTGCTGCTCAGATAAAGATATCTCCAATTCCTACCACATCTGAGTCTTCATTATTCTTCACAATACAGTGAAGCCATTGTCCGTTTAAAACTTAAGGCACATGAGGAAAACATTGTACAGGTGTTCCATGAGCCGTTTTTTTCCTGAGGCTTCCCAGTGGCTGAATTGAAATGCTGGATGGATGATTTTAAATGCTCCAGGTGGGGAAAGAAATGGATGCCTTAAGACTCTAGAACACCTCTAAGTTTTTAAAGGCAGCAAGTTTTACTGTGCTTTGGAAATTTTGTCTCTACTAAATACATTAAATATACTTTATATAGAATCAGTAGATATTTATCTGAGCAGATAACTTAGTTGTTGAATAATTTCTTTTTACCTTTGAGAATGAGTGACAAGTTATCTCAAACAAATGATAAGGACTGTATCCCCAGATAAAAGCATAAGCTACTCAAAATTATCCTTAAGAGAAATACATTTCAAAACATGAAAATAAATACACCATGATCCAAAATGGTTACTTCATAAACATGTTAGTCTGTAACAGTTAGAAAACCACTTGTTTTCTCAGAACTGAATTGCAGTTTGTGATAGTGGCCAGAAGAGGGCAGGATCTTGTTTCTTATGACCCTAAAGTTCTTTGTGCATTTACAAATAACTTTAAAGAGAACATTCAAAAATATTTCCTTTTTACAAATAGTAGCTAAAGAGTACAAAAACGGACATTCCAAAAATATATTCAAATTTATTAGGATTGCTTACTATTGGTCATTTATCAGCAAATAAAATGTTTTTAAATACTTGGAACAATTTCTGGCTCATTTGTGGTGGAGGAGGAAAAGTGGGGAGGGAAAAAGGAAGAGGGGAAGATAGAGTTGTTTTAGAATAATAACCACAATCTCCCACTCCTGGTTCATATTCTGCCATATGAATTTCTTTTTACACATGTTCACAACTATAAACCCAACTGTACAATAAAATAAAAGCATGTATGACTTTATAATAAAAGTGATAATTTAGGGAGAAAATTCATTAGTTTAAAATAATAGTATTTCCTGAAATAAGTTTATTCAAGGCATATATTGATTAAATGTTTCTTTGATTTAATAAATGCTAAAGAAAATCTAAAATATATTACACTGCTTAGAAAAATAGCAATTAAGACAGAGGTCATTCTTATGCTCTTTGAAGTTCATTAATAAGGGTGTGTGCGTACATGCGTGTGTGCGTGTCTGTGTGTGTATGTGTTGCATGGCTCCAGAAACACCACAGAATGGTAGAGTGAATATGTTACAGATGCTCCTGATTGGGCCTGAAATACAGTCTACCACCAGTTACTAAATGTTTGCTAGGAAGGTGGGGCGGCTCCCTAATCATCCCTGGAAATGCATAATCCAAAGTTGGCCGAAAAGGCAATGCTGGAACGAGTCCAGGCGTTAGGTAGGGCGACACAAAACCAGACAGTGCTCTTCCTGGAGAAGAATATGCCAGGCGCAGTGGGCTGAAAGCTAGCCTAGGATTGAAACTGTAGAGAGTTGAATCTCCTCCGTAAGCAGCAGACGCAGCTTCAAGAGGAGAGAGAGCTGATTTATTATTTAGAGTCCCAAAGCCAATGCCAGCAAGACTAAAATCTGAAGCCCTCTGAAAGGTTGCATTTTCCAAGTCTGCATGAGCTAGGTCCCTGCAGTCTGGCTTATGTTCTTTCCCATTTAAGATCTGTTCAATGGCTTGGACTACATCTCCCTTGCAGAACTGTAGGATGCCTTCTAAGCGGCTACGCTTGTAACCTGGAAAAATCCTGGTAAGAATTCCGAGAGGGTCTCGTGGTCTTGAGGTCACCGTGGAAAGGCTGGCTCTGGTAGCAGTGTAGTCTCTGGCCCACTCGCTTTCATTCCCTGATTCCAGATCAGAGGAAGAGAAGGACCTGGGGCTGTCTTCTCCTCCTGACTGATCCGTGGGGCAAGGAGACAGGATGATGGTCGATTTGTCCGAGTGTTCTGAAATAGATGACATGAAGCCCTGTTTCTCCATGGTAACATTACCGTTAGATGATCCCGGAGAACGGTGATGAGTGTTGGAGACTGGTTCTTCGTGTCTACTCTGGCATGACTCACAGTTACTCTGTTTTGGTTCTGCAGAAAACAAAACAAATCAGTCATAAAAATTTGCCACAATAAAATTATGTCCACCTAAAGACAATGGTGGATGAAATAATTCACTCATTCACTCTATGTGTGTGTGTGTGTGTGTGTGTGTGTGTGTGTCTGATGCTGTCTATACAGTATAATTAGCAATTTTGATTCACCCAAAACCATCTTCATGAAAGTCACATTTTAAAGATCATGCAGAGCTAGCCTGTGTGGGAACAGAGGAGGTTTCTCATGCATTTCAGGATATAAAGTTATACAGTTGGTACCTAAATCTCTTAGAAATTAAGGATCAAAAAAGGAGAGTTTGTTGTTACTCAAAGTGTCAATGTGACACACCATCTTGGAATTAAGAGATTTTTCAAATTTTGCTTTGGTCTGTGATGCTCTTCTGTCCCACACACAATGATCCTATATAAAAAGAACTAAGTAAAACAAGTTGTGAATATTCCACTTAATTTAAATGGTGATCTGCAATGTTTTCTGATGTTTCCCTGTATCTTTAAGAAATAGTCCTAAACATGCTCTATAAAAGTTTACAGTTTATTTAAAATGTAAATTATATCCAATTTAACACTAGAGGGGTCAAAATGCTGTCACTACATAAAATATTTGATAAAAGAAAAGTTTGAAATGTAAGTAAAAAATACATCTAATAAAAAATTTTAAAAAAAGAAAAAAGTTGTGGCAATTGTAAGACTGCACACTGGTGTTTTCAACTTTAAGTAATATAAAAACTTGTCAAATGACATTTGCCACATGGAAATCAATTTCTATTACTCTTCTGTTCCACTTGCTTCTACAGCAATTCACTGAGTATTACTTCTGAAACATAGGAAATATCAAAATTAAATCTCTGTCATTTTGTCTAAAAATAATGTATTACTTCTAGATTGAACTCCCAGGACAAATATCTCTACAGAAATACTAGTTTCAAGCTGCACTTCGGGGCTTACAACTGTGATTCCAGTACTGAGGGAACTGTGGTAGACACTTGGTATAATTCCCTTCATCTCTGTCCTCTCTACTTCTGGGGATTCTTTTATTTATTGTTGTAATTTTGGATACTGATAGTTTTCCTTCCTTTGAACATAAGTGTCTTTTACATAGGAAAATGTTATTCCCCTCTGAATCACTGTAGGTCTTTGTCTCGTGAATGAATAAGTCTATGAGTGAATGATATATGCAATATCTTACAATAGTTTATTCATGTTGTTTTAAGAGGGGGTAGTCAATTTAGAAAGCCAATGAAGATGCCTCTAAAATTTGGACTTGTTTTTTATATGCAAGTCGTTGTCACACAATAATCTAATAAAATCATAGGCCTGCAAATTGTACCCTTTAGTACAAAAAGTTTACATAAATCCATACCATCAGTCAAATCTCGTTAGCAATGTACTAAAAGAATGCTGCAGTCTCTCACCTGTCTTGATCTTCCGAGAGAAAGGCTTAAAGTCCATTGATCTATTGAACTAAACTAGAGCATGTGTCAAAACTTGACTTAAGAGAATGCAAATTTTTAATGCAGAGATGGACTTCTTTCAAAATTACAACCTGTTTTGCTAAGATCTGCAATTTTGACCACCAAGCAAAGTTTCTAATTAATAACTTACCGCCGGTTATCGCATAACTTCGTGTGATACAACCTGTTTGGCATTTTAACAAAATGATTTAAAGGAAATTCTCATTCAACATCGGCCCTCTGGAGGGCTGCGAAATGCATGGCCAACACGATTACATTGATATTCCAGGAAAAGTTGATTTGGGCTCATTTTAGTTATAGACACAAACAAGAGATACTAGCCATGACTTTGAGGCCAGAAACTACACGGAAATACTAACACTCTGCTGCATTCTCTCCAGCTACAAACTGACACTCTTGCCAATGGTTTCACAGTCAACAGAGAAGGCTCAAACTATTTCCAATGGGAACTAAATGTTAGTCCCTACAGCTTTACTCTCCTTCGGGAATTGTGCTTAAAGAATTAAAATGGAGTTGGGGCGGGAGAGAAAGAGGTGAGCAATTTCAGTTTCTTCTTATGTGCTAACTGGTGGCAAAACTCTGTCCCAAAACCAAAGATGGCCAAATAACCGCAGGCAGCTGGTTTCGTGTGCAAGAACACTCTGGTTTTACAACTGGAGTGAGTGATACACACCCGCTAAAGTTTTCTCTCAGTGCCTGCGTAAGTTCTTGCCACAGAAAAAGTCAAAGCAGACCGTGCCTACATCCACTCCCGGTCAGCCTGCGGCTGTGACCACCTATACTTCACCGTTTTCATTATCTTTATCAACAGTCAACAGGAATGAGCTCTTCTAGTGAAAGCCGAACTATCCCCGTCCTACCCATCCACAGGGCAGATCCGCATTCCTCAACTTCAGCACTTCTTTCAAACAACTCTTTCTGCCCACTATTAGGGAGATGCTCCTCCTTTCTACACATCCTTCCAGAACAGTCATTTTCTCATGCGAAAAGCAAACCAAAAGACTCACCCTGCTTTCTCTCAGCAAAATCTTGCTGGAAAACCTCGAAAGCTGGGACAGACCGGCTCCCAGGGTGTCTAGAGGCACCCGCTCCCAGAGCAGCTACAGCCATGGGGCTACTCAAAACCTGGGGACTCTCGGTCCTGCCGCTGCCCCCCGACGCTGGAGCTCCGGGCCCGGATGGCTCCTGGTACAGGAGCCTGTGCAGCCCACGGGCCTCGCTCTCCTCCTGCGCCTGCTGCCTGCGCAGCGCCACCTGCGCGGCCATGACACGCTGGCGCTCGGCGATCAGGGTGCACTTAGCACACGCGCAGTCCCGCCAGCGGCAGAAGCGCTTGTGGCCCTTGAGCGCTGATACCACGCCATGGTTGCGACAACGGGCGCACTTCGGGGTCCGCGGGTAGCCGCAGCCCACCGCCCCCAACGCCCTATCCAGCCCAGGGCCCGGAACGCATCCTGCGCGACCCGCACTTGCGGTGGATCGCAGAAAAAGGCCAGGCGGCCTCAGGAAAGTCGCGGACACCGGGATCCCCGACGACACGGACCGCGCGGCCGAAGCGGGAGCAACAGCTCGCCTTGGGGCCAGATGGGGTCCGCAGCCGCCACTGCGGTCTCTACGACCGTGAGGAAATTGCTCCATTGTGAGAAGTCGCTTCTGAGGAGTGGAAACCAGCAAGGGCGCCCTGTCCAGAGCGACTCTGTAGAGATATCGGCTGAGGACCCGCCTAGGTCCCGCTGTCCGGCTCCACGCACTGACGAAGAGTTAGGTCTCCTGTCCCAGAGCAAGAAATCGCCGGGTCTAAGAGCTCCAGAACCTGACCGACGGCGCAGCCAGCCAGTGAGCCTCTGAGTCTAGACGCTGGGACAGTGTCCTGAGCGCTGCCAGTCTCCTGAGCCTACGAGGGCCAGGCTGGAGGACCACCCCGCCCACCTGGTAGGCTGGCCAAGGAAGGAGGCCAAGGGAGGGCCTAGGACTGAGAGTAGGGACTTTCAGAGAAGTGGCCTGTGGGATAGTTTAGAAACTGTCCTGATCTGACTGAAAGGTCCATTAAGAAAAAGAAACCTGTATGTAGTTTGGATATTCACCCCCTGTCAGATGTGGAGTTAGTGAAGGACCTTTCCTAATCTGTGGGCTGTCATTTTGTCCTAATGACAGTGTCCTTTGGCTTACAGAAGCTTTCTGTTTTCATGAGGTCTCATTTATTAATTGTTGACATTAGTGCCTGAGACATTGGTGTTCTGTTAAGGAGATTGTCTCCTGTGCTGACAAGTTCAAGACTATTCCTACTTGCTGTTCTATTAGATTCAGTGTATCTGGTGATAGCCAAAATATATACAGAACCAAAGAAGATATACACCAACAATTCGAATAACCCGATTAGAAATGGGGCACAGAGCTAGAGAGAGATTTCTCAACAGAGGGATCTCGAATGGCTGAAGAGCATGTAAAGAAATATTCAAAGTCCTTAGTCATCAGGGAATGCAAATCAAAGTAACTCTGAGATTCCACCTTAAACTCATCCACCGACTGAGATGAAAATCTCAAAGGACAGCACATGCTGGCAAGGTTGTGGAGCAAAGGGAACACTCCTCCACTGCTGATGAGAGTGCAAACTTGTTCAACCACTCTGGAAATCCATTTGGCAGTTTCTCACAAAACTGGGAAGAGCTCTACTTCAAGACCCAGCTGTACCACTCCTGGACATATACCCAAAAGATCTTTCACCACCCCACAAAGACACCTGCTCAACTATGTTCATAGCAACTTTATTTCTAATAACTGGAAACCACCTAGATGTCCCTCAAGAATGGACAAAGAAAATGTGGTTCATTTGCACATTGGAATACTACTCAGGTATTAAAAACAAGAACATCATGAACTTCATAGGCAAATGGATAGAACTAGAAAATATCCTGAGTGAGATAACCCAGACTCAAAAGACATGCATGGTGTGTACTCACTGATAAGTGAGTATTAGCCATGAAGTACAGACTAACCACATGGCAATCAATAGACCTAAGGAAGCCAAATAACAAGGAGGCCCAAGGGAGAATGATTGAATCTCTCTCAGAAGGAGAAACAAAATAGCTACCAGAGGTTGATGGAAGGAGGAACAGGGTGGAAGAGGGGATGGGAAGGGGAAGGGGTAGGGAGAGAGATCATATGTAGGGAGAGCAGGAGACAGAGATAGGAAATGAGTAGAGGCAGGGGAGAGGGTGAAATCTCTTGGACCACAGGACATACTTGCCAGTAACCTGGGATAGGCAGAGGTCCTAGAGGGTCTATGGAGGTGACTCTAGCTGAGACTCCTAGCAGAGGGCAATATGGCTTCTGAGGTGGCCATTTTCCATAGCCAGGTTCAACTCCAAGTGGAGGAGTAATGACAGCAACCCACCCACAAAAACTTCAGCCCAAAATATGTCCTTCCTACAAGATGTGCAGGGACAAAGATAGAGTAGAGACAGAGGGAAAGGCTAACCCAAATTGAGACCCATCCCATGCGCAAGAACCAATCCCTGACACTATTAACAATACTTTGTTGTGCCTTCAGACAGGAACCTAGCATAACTGTCCTCTGAAAGGTTCCACCCAGCAGTCAATAGAAGGCGATGCAGAGATGTTAGGTGAAATTTGGGGAGTCTTATGGAGTAGTTGGAAGAAGGATTGAGGAACCAGAAGAGGACAGGGATTCCACAGGAAGACCGACAGAATCAACTAACCTAGACCCTTGGGGACTCCCAGAGACTGAATCATCAACCAGAGAGCACACACTGCACTTAGGCCCCCTGCACATACGTAGCAGATGAGCAGCTAGGTCTTCATGTGAGTCCCCAACAACTGGAGCCTGGGACCTGCTTGCCCTTAAATGGACAGCCTTGTCTGGCCTCAGTGGGAGACGATGCTGTGCCTAATCCAGCAGCAGCTGGATGTGCTGTGTGTGTGTGTATGTGTGTGTGTGGTGTGTGTGTGTGTGTGTGTGTGTGTGTGTTACCCAGATTGGCAAGAGTGTCTTGAAAGGGTTTTCCCTCACCTATTGAATGACCTTGGGAACTTTAAAAACGTACCCAGAATGGGGGAAGGACTTGCATGAGGAGGTACTGGGAGGAAAGGGGGGCTATTATTGGGATGTAAAGTGAATAAACAAATAAATTTATTTTAATCAATTAATTAATTATTTTAAGAAAAGAAAAAGAAACCTTTTACCCCCACGACCTAACCCCATCATTTTCTCAAGGAATGAATTATAAAAATAATAATGCCAGTACCTTACCTTTACTGCCCTTATCTAAGCAAGAGTTGAAGTTCTTTCTTAAGCTCCCTGTTTTGCTTTTTACTTTTCTTCTTTTCTTTTCCTAGATGAAGTCTTCATGGCACCAATGTGACAGAGAGACACAAGACAGCTTGGAAGACTGTGGCTGCTTCTCATAGAAAAGGTAGTTTAAAGAGCTCCAGAGGCAGCTTCCAGTGTATATAGCCAGGTTAATTCAGAGTCAAGGTGCTTCACGTGCTTTTTATTCACGCACACGCACACATCTTACGAGTGCACACACATAGGATAAAGGGAGTATGTTTAAAACATTTGCTCTGAGGTTAGTATGCATCTCTACTCTGGAACTATTTATGGATAGCACTTGTGTTAAAGCTCTCTCAAAAACTACTTCACATTTTTCTTGTGAGATACTAAGAAGGCCATGAAGATCAATCAAGGCTTTAATTGTTAAGAGAGCATGTTGCTCCTAAACCAAAGGAATATTTGAAGCAGAAAATTCATAAATATCGGCAATAAATGAAAGAAAGAGTCAGCACTCTGCAAAGCCCTTATTAAATATTCAACTGCTTTAATAGGCATAGGGACTCTGGCCCTAACAGTGGCAAATAATCATGTTCTTTTAGTTATTCATGATATTTCCAGGTTGGATAATGACTCTTGCCTGCCCACTCCAAATCTTCACCAGCACCATGCATCATCTCCTGACATACACACATCTTCTCACAGAGACATGCTACCCTTCTTAAGCCTTGCTATGACCTTGGGAACTTTAAAAACATACAATTGTGCCAAGCCAAGTGTTCTGATTCTTTTGAAGTGAATTTTAAACTGTCCTGGTGATGAGGGTCTGCCTAGAACTACCATAGCTCTCTGGCATTTATGATAACCAAATGCTTTCAAATCTGCCTAAGGCCTAGTGATCCACAGCTGCGGAAATAATAGCCAACATGTGATAGATGAGTTTTTACAGCTACATGAGACATAACATGAATAATAGTAAAAAGTCCCTGTTTCTAGTCACTTAAAGAACTAGTTACATAAACAAAACTGTGTAGGTTGGCAAAAATGTCTTGAAGGGCTTTCCTCACTTGCTGAGTTTACCTCATAATGTGACCACAAAAAGGCCTGCACATTTAAAGGAGCTACTAAAACTTAGCAATGTCCTTCTTTCTGTATTAGAAACTAATGTTCCCTTACAGTATGGCAAGTGATAGAGGCTTCCTTTCAAGAAAATGAAACTAGTTTCTAGCTAAATTTATTGGAATAAAATGTGTGCAGTTTGAAAACGGAAAGCCTGAGGTGATGCATATAAACACACATGGGATAGAAGACACACATGGGATAGAAGACACACATGGGATAGAAGACACACATGGGATAGAAGACACACACGGGATAGAGGACACACACGGGATAGAAGACACACATGGGATAGAAGACACACATGGGATAGAAGACACACATGGGATAGAAAACACACATGGGGTAGAAAACACACATGGGATAGAAGATACACATGGGATAGAAGACACACATGCTTCTCTGGATGCCTTTAAACTCAGCCAACAGACATGTTAGGTCTGCTGAAAACAGCAAGACCGTTTCTGAATGAATAAAAGCCTTTGCCCCAAAATGAGGAGCAGACCACCAAGGAAACCCACCCTCATCACTTAGATTCAATTGTACTGGAAATGATGGCCAATATAACCAGGCAAGAAAAATCACAGTGAATTCATTCAGATCAGGACAAATGTCATAAAATTCAGTCTATTTACAGGTGCAAAACTTTCTGGGGGAAAAAAACTCTTAAAACTAAGCAGCAGCTTCTGACAGTTTGCCAGGCATAAAATGAATATTCATAATCATTGCATTATCATATATTGAGACAGTCAAATAGCCAGTGAGTTAAGTGAGAGGATAAACCTATCTATGGTAGCATTCAAATCTAAAACATTTGAGCTATTTGTAATGAAATGCATGAAAAATTGAAAACTAACGAAGTTGTGCTAATATAAAGATACTGTGTTTCTGAAACATGTTCAGGAAACACATTTCGTGAAACAGCTAAGGTATTGTCTGTCTGAATTTGTAAATTATTCAGTCTTCAAGATAAAATTACAGTAGGGTTTTTTTTTCTTTCATAGAAACTGTCACGTCCTTTCTTAAAACAATAGGAAAGTGCAGAGAAATAACTTTATCAGGGCTTAAAATATTTTTAGAAAAGAATAAACTTGCAGAACAAACATTACCTTGTTCCAAGAATTATTGCAAAGTCATGCCAATAGAATTTGTAATACGACGGAATGGAGTTTAGAAAAACACCTGCAGATAAAGGTGCTGTTTGCAGATGGGCTGAGACACCTGGCAAAGGGGGGATACTGGGGGGTCCCCCTTCTCACGGAAGAATGGGAGGGGAGAGGGTGAGGATCTGTGTAAGGGGGAACAGAGAGGAGATGAGGTGCTGATATTGGAATGTAAAGTAAGTGAATAAATAAATAAATAAATAAACAAATAAATAAATAAATAACAAAAAGAAAAGGGCTGTTCTCCCAGGATGCTTTGCCAGAACAATTGGGCATCTGTATGAAAAACATTCACTGTGACTTATATCTCTCATCACAGATAAAAGGAACTGAAACTGTTCTATGGCATAATGGTCCTAAAACTAAGTAGGAGAGAACGAAAACCACATAGAATAGAAGACACACATGGGATAGAAAACACACATGGGATAGAAAGAAAGATATACAGCACAGTTTGATAGATGTGAGACCTCACCAACTCTCATTCTCCAGGATGAACAGGAGCATAGAAAAATAGAGTGATTGCAAAAGATCAGAAGAAAAAAGGAGAGAGGAGAGATAACCATTGTGGTATTGTTTTAATTGTTTTAATTGGATTTTGCTCACCATACATCTGCATGACTAAACTTACCTAATCATGTACACTAAATGTCACAAGTTCATTATGCAATCACTTAGGCTCAGCTGAATCTACTCCTCTAAGCAGAAAGCATAGACCGACATGAGAGCAAAATGAGCAAAAGTAGTTAACTTCAAACCCAAAGCTGGAGTAAGGATTTCCATGTGTAACATATGTACTGGAAAGCCTGAATCTTTCTCTACTCCTCTCCTCTCTGTCTTTGCACCTCCCCTACTTTCCCCTTTCCTGGGGCCTCTCCTCTCCTTGTTTCTTATCTTAATACTATGGGTGGGTTCCTTCTTTCCCTCAAATTATGTATTCTTTTTTTTCCTTTTCAGTCCATCTGACAGCAACTGAATACTGTCCCTGTTCTCATAAGTCACACTAAGAAGTTAACCGCTACAATTTAACAATGGCCTCACTTTTATCAAATGAGAAGGCAGTGTGTTTAATTGAACTGTCTGTACTACAACTATTGTATTTTCAAATGTGTTCTAAATAAGCATCTGATAGATGAAAACTGGTGATGTTCATCAGATGCGAGGAAAGGCAGCTAGCCTATAAATACTGTTTTTCTCCACTCCAGAGCACCTATACGTTTTCACTTTTTAAAAGATCAGTTTTATTGCAATTCTGATCCCCTAGCTAACCTGGACTCTGGAAGTCAACTGACATTTGTTGCTATGCCACACCAAACACTGGACCTGGAGGGGTGGAGGCCTTGTTCTATAATTGTAAGTAAAGGTCTGTCTCTTCATAACTGTCCTAGGTGCACCATTTATCGACTCGGTGACACAGGTGGAATACAAGTCTTTCAAGGATATTCTGAAAAATGTGGTTCATTTCATTTGTCAAGGAGGCCTGTAGTTATTTTCCACTAATGTTCTTGACCTGTAGAGTCTCATAGCTACCTGTCTGCAGCCTCTTAATAATGTCTCTCATTACAGCTGTCTGAACTTCAGCTAGCAGAACCCCAGCTCTCACAGGAATTGCCCCATGTTTTCTCTTGTCAGGGGTTCCCGCCTTCTGAGACAAAAGTCCAGAACAAGGCAAAACATCCTGAGTCCTAATTGTGCTTTCTACTTTCTGGTTTTCCTTGGGTTTTCAGGCTAATTCTTCTAGTACCTCTAAAAAGTTTTATTTCTATAATCTACAACTCGAAGTTTCAAATAGCCTTTTATTTTTTAATTGTTTTCTTTATTTACATTCCAAATGTTGCCCCCCTTCCTGGTCCACACTCCAAGAGTAATTCATCCCACCCTCCTCCCCTTTGCCTCTGAGATGGTGCTCCCCACTCCACCCACTTACCCTTACCTCACCTCTTCACATCCCCCTTCCCTGATGCATCAAGTTTCTACAGGATTAGGCACATCCTCTCCCACTGAGGCCAGACAAGGCAGCCCTCTGCTACATATGCCAGGAGCCACAGACTAGCCCATGTATGGTCTTTGGTCAGTGGCTTAGTTTCTGGGAGCTTCCGGGGTCAGGTCTTCATTTAATGGTTGTTACAATTCTGGACATTTTTTCCTAAATAGTGCTTTGTTTTAGGCAAAGGGTTTAAGGCAACATATGGATAGTCTTGAAAAGGAGAAAATGAGCCTCTCAGAGTCTTCTTGTGATACACAATTGAATTTACAAAGCAGAAATCCAAGAAAATTAGTACAGACTACAACTGACAGAAGCCCAGGAAACAGAAGGGAAGATGGGATGTTCTCAGATACACTGTTGAGAAAGGAAAACCAAACTGGATGACACTGAGGGACGATATTGTGAGAGGACCAGGCACTTGGGTGGGAAAGTTCTACATGGCCTAGTTTTACATCCGGTAAGATGTACAATTCCTTCATTTGGTTTGGAATACATACGAGAACACCTGGTCCATTTAGTCCGAGGCTTTCCAAGCCAAACTGTGTGGGGCAATGCCATGGCTTGTCAGATGACCATGGGCAGATTTTGAAAAGCATTTGTCTTTCCTTGTATTTGCCCAGGGTATTAAAGAACATTGAGAGGCTACATTGTACAGCATAACAGACATGCCAAACTGATATTTCACATTTTATGTTATATAATTATTCTACTTTGCATTATTAATATTATTTCATGTCTTCCTCTTTTAAAGGACATGAATACGTGTTCCTCAAAAGAGACTTTAGAGATCAAATTATTTGCTTAGAATAAGGCTTCACAGGTATAAACGCTGACTGAATGTTGCAAATACTTTTAAACCTTTTGATTTATGTCAGAAATTGCTTCCCTAAAATGTCCATGAATTTGAATTCTACTATGTACTTCATTTGGTCATCGCCCCATGTCTTCTTGCTTTAAGAAATAAAAAACAAAAAGAAAAATCAAGTAAGTAGACAAGCCCAAGAAATTAATGTTTCACTTTCCCGAATTAAGAGTAACAAACCTGAAATTCCACAAGGAAAATAATCCAAGAAAATTTTACTTGATAAGAGGTGAAGTGTGATGTGGGGGATAAAAGCGAACTGTAGCAAAATCTCCAATCATGACATCACATACCCTGATGGGTCTCTGGAAAATCTACACAGACTGGCACAAAGTGCTAAGTTAACCAATCTGCTACAAAAGAATCTGTTGACTTGCAGACTATCGCACACGCGATGCTCAAGACTCTTTATTGAGGCCACTTACTATTTTACAGAGACAACCAATTGTCTCGGAGGATTTCTTCCTAGGATAATCTAATATTCGGACTCCTTAAAATGTCCAACTTCTCGGCACAAATCAGCAGCATGGTGGCAGCTGCCATGGAAGTAAGAACACCCCCCTGCTGGGTAGCCCTGCTGGTGACTCAGAGTTGGCCTGGTTGGCTTGCTCATCAGAAACCAAGAGTCCTACCTAACAGCAGTGCCACTTTAAAGTCAAGGTGTGGGGATGAAGAAATGTCTTCATGGTTAAGAGTTCATGCTTCTCTTGAAAACACCGGAGTTCAGATCCTAGCACCTATTTCAGGTCACAAATGCCTGTAATTCTAATTCCAGGGAATCCTATGTTCTTTCTAGCCTCTCTGGCACCTTCACTAACAGTGGCATTTATACACACAGACACACACACACACACACACACACACACACACACACACGTGCACGTGCGCACATACACAGTACACATGCACATACACACAATTGAAAATAAAATAAATTTTTCTTTAAAAAAAGGGAAGGTATTTCCTTTGCAAATTTAAAATAAAAGTCCTAAAGTCTTTCATTTCCAAGTCTTCTTCTAGTAAACTTCAGGAACAATTCTCCTCTTCTCTCTTTGCTTTTGTTTTTCTTTGCCACACCCCACCATGTAAACAGCAGTAAGTCAGAACTCAAAGCAAGACTTTTTCTGGTACTTACCCAACTAGAAATTTGAAACATCTTTTCCTTTTACTCTGCCGAATAAGCAAAGGCAAATTAGATACGTTTTTATTCCTGTCAAGCTGATTTCAAAGGCACTCTTTCTCTCTGAATGGCACTGTTGTGAAGCCTTGCCAGTTGGCCTTAAAGAAACAGTTAAAAGCGTTCTTAGGGAGTTCCTATCCCCCCACCCAGTTTTGAAAACCAAAGTGATTACCTTAAAACAGGATAGATGCTGGTGTTTATTCTTAAATATATTCTGCTGACTGCACCCGAAGAAGATATGTAAATCAGCTCCTCAAATATAACTAAATATCTATTTATACTTTGGGAGAAATTATTGTAGGAACAAGAAAACATCTTGCTCATTTTTATAATAAAGTGTGATGAAGATGGCTTTGAAAGTTTTGCATTAGAGCCTTCTGTCTTCTGTAGCCTGCCGGGCTGTGGTACCTGTGGTAGAAATGTCCCAATTAAAAAGCCATGTGAGTAAGAAAAACAGCTTCTATTCAGCACAAGTAGCCTAAGCAAATACATCGGGTAAATCCACCCCTCCTTGGCTCCTTGCCATTCCCATCTCCTGGTTTTGAAATCCCCGTCTTTGTAAGTATCAGGTGGTTGTGATGAGGTGTTGTCAGGCCTCTGACAGAGTTATTGTGCTGGGTAGAGACTGGTGGGTTTTGATCAGTGTCTTCAAAGTCAAAGCTTGGAAACTAATAGCTGCACATGAAAACCCAGAGCCATAATGCAGCTAACATGGGGCTCTTTCAGGTGGCCCCAGGGATCGACTTAATTCTCATGTGCAGCTCCGCTGCAATTAGCGGTGTGCAATGGGGTGGGAAGATGCACACGAAGACACATAGCTTGAGACTCATTATCAAATGTGATTCTGGAAAATAATCACCAGAGGGAGGAAGGGGAACTCTCATTTTATTACTTACTTTTTTTTTTTTTTGGCTTTTTTTTTTTCTGACTCTGATTACCATATTGCTCTTAAAACATCACTTATCGGTTCAATCTCTGTAAAAGATTCAATCTCTGTAAGAATACTTATGTTTAGCTTCTGAGCTCTTATGTCGCTATTTTATAATATCCTGGGTGACAAACAGACACTTCCCTTTACGACTTTTCATGTTTTATTTTTATATTCTTATATATTCTATACTCTTGTATATCTCTTTTTTAAAGGCCATAAATACTTTAAATTGCTTTAAAGATAGAATGCGTTCCTGTTTTTTTTTTTCAACTTTCTTCTCCACAAGGTTATTGACAGCAACTAAGAATAGAGAGGCATTTCATTTACCTATCCGTGAGACTCCCACAATTGCCCTGCTCACACCCACTGACACAGCCTCGTAGCCGTGTATACAAACACACAGGGTTCCTTAAAGAAACTGAAATCCCAGGTGGAAAACACATGATAAAAAGTCAAATAAATCCACATTTAAACATTAACTATGCCATATGCTTCTTTAATATTGAGACACAGTGGGGTGCCTTAGGAAACTCATTAAGTCCACCGAGGTAGCAGCTGGGCTCTGTCAAGATGTCTGTTCACTCCACTTATGAAAGAGAAAAAAGAGTGAGCATGCCCCCATTCTTCCTGGGTTTGCAGCGATCACGACAGCACAAGGTCAGTGCAATGAAAAGAACGCAAGCGTATCTTCTTTCTCAGCACCTGATTTGATAAATGACGTCTGAATAAATACTTGTGTTCTTCAATAAGGTAACGATGCCTAACTTTTTGTTCCTGTTTTGGATTTTTATCATGAAAAATTAAAACTGTCCCAGAATAACTAACTCATCCAGCACGGCCACACTGCGGACAAACAGATTCTGATAAATTATGTGAGCCATAGAAGAGGCTTTCTCATGTCTGTTTCGGCTTTATGGATGTCAGAGCAAAATGGATGTCCTAATAATATCCATCATTCCTCTCCAGTCTTGTAGGGTTTGGAGAAAGGCCTTGGTTCCCAAGGCAGCAGCTTCCTCATCTCTAATATGTAGCTTTAGATGCTCCATTTCTGTCAGTCACATCGGGAGTCTACTGAATACTCTGAGAACACGAACAAGTCCCCATATAAACAGAATTTTATGTAGCACCCCAAGCCCACTTCGAAATTGAGAACCACGGAATAAAAGGTGTCTGAGCTTTCTTTCTGATTCAAAATTCCATGACTCTTTTTTTTTTTTTTTTTTTTTTTTTTTTTTTTTTTTTTTTTCGGAGCTGGGGACCGAACCCAGGGCCTTGCTTTCCTAGGTAAGCGCTCTACCACTGAGCTAAATCCCCATGACTCTTTTTAATATCACTATAAAACCCTCTAATTCATGAAGCACGACGCTAAACCAAGAGAGCCTCTAAAGTTTACAGGAGAAATTCAAAATAGCACCTTGCAGTGGGAAGTTTGAAGCAAACTGTGTAGTTAGCAGTTTTGTCTGTTGATAGAATACAATTAATCCAATATCTGTATTAAACACAATTGTATAAACAGAACGAAGATAAGCCTAAGAAATGCATACACCTGCCATTTGGATCCATGAACAATCATTCATCTTCCTGAATGCTACATAGCTTCCACATTCTCATTGGTTTGAGAAATGTCTAACAAACAAGGAGGGAAAGTGATGTATTTTCCTTACTCGGTAATCAAAACACTGTCAGTACTAAATTCATTGTGAATAAGTCGAATTTTAAGTAATTAATTTGAAAGCCACAAGGCTTCACTCCTGAGAGTGAACTCCACATGTTTCAGATCTTTGATAACTAATCCCATATGAAGGTTTAGACATGACTCATAGAGATTCATTTTATGGAAACCTGGCCACCAGTGTGGCAGTGTTGTGAAATGGTGAACCCTTCTTCCATTTATGGAACCCAGTGGAAAATAGCTAGGTTACTTTGAATAACAACTTTGTAAAGAATTAATGTCGTCCTCACAGGGTCTCAGTGAGTCCTCATGAGAGTGGCTTGTTGAAAAGACACACACCTGCCTCTGAATCACTGTCTTCCTGCCATAATCTGACCATGTATCTGTGGCGAAACTCGTGCTCATAGGACTAGCTGAGCTTGGACATTTGTCTTATTTAAGCAAACCTCATTTCTTTATCAAATATCAAGTCAGAATGGCAAAGATGAAAAAAAAAAAAAAAACAGCTGACAAAAAAATGCCAAGGAGGATGTGGAGAAAGGAGAATTCTCTTTCGTGCCTTCACTGATGTTAGGATTGTAAGGTGGTACAGCCACTGTGGACATCAGGGTAGAGAATTCTCAAAAAGTTAAAAATGAACCTAGTCAGTGGCCTATCGATAGCAGTTCTTGGCATCCACCTGAAGGAGACTGCTCCTGAGATGCCCGCTCAGACATGTTGCTGCCATTTTATTCATAGTAGCTGGAAAGGAAACAAACCTGAATGCCCTTCGGCTGATGAACGGATAACGAAAATGTTACTTTAAATTAAAAGCAGCGCATCATTTGAAAAGCTGATTATCACATCATCTGGACCAGTTTCCTTCCTGAGTTCTTAACTTCATCAGAGTCCACTGTCATAGCTCACAAATCGCTCAGAATCTACAATATGTCGACAGAGCAGAGCAGTAACGATTAAACTCAAAACAACAGTTTATCCTTCAGTGGTTAATCACAGCAAGCAGTTGGGGTCAGTACAAGTAGAATGATAATGTTACTTTTCGTACGAGAGTTCATGCTATTAATGTAGTTTTAGAGAAATAGCCCTTGCCACTTAGCCGCCACTATAATTCTTCATTCTAAGACATGTCCATATACAAGAATGGTTAACAGCCCTAGCTTAACTCCTGTCCTTTTAGATTATTGTGAAATTAAATTTCCTTTTCCTCTGTAAGGTCTAATAAATAGCAATTATTTCAAAAAATAGAGAAAAATATTCATATGAGTAGCTTGGTTATCAGCTGGGATATCATAAGTTGGAAGGACCAAGTTCAAGCCAAATTCAGTCATGTTGCCATTAATATGAACTGGATAAAAAAAACCTTAACATCCCTCAAATTGTGTTTTGGTATAAAAATGGTATAGCATGTATATAAATGTATATAAACCTAATATAAATGTATATAAATCAAATATAAATGTATATAAATGGTATAAAATGTATGAAAATGCTAGCAGGGTATGTGAAAAGAGAGGCTAGTCAATATGTATAATGCAAAAGCAATAGGAGATACTATTTGGGGGGAGAAAGGAGACCAAAAAGAAGGGGACAGTGGATGGGCAACAAGATAACTGAGTAGGTAAAGGTGTTGGTCATCAAGCCTAATAATCTCAGTTACATCCTAGGGATTCACAAGAAAGCAGAACTGATTCCTGCCAGTTGTCCTCTGATATCCACACATCCACTGGAGCATTTGCTTTAATGAGTGTATATACACCACACACACACACACACACACACACACACAGAGAGAGAGAGAGAGAGAGAGAGAGAGAGAGAGAGAGAGAGAGAGAGAGAGAGAGAGATTACCAATTTAAAAATGAAAGAGTATGTGTAATGGTAGTGGGTGGGGGCTGAATAAAAGGAAACTGTATAAAGACACATATGTGAAAATGTCATAATGAAATACTTCTTTGTATGAATCATTTTGTTGCTTTAAAAAGTCTATTAAATCAGAGAAAGAACTGGAAGAGCTTGAAGGGGCTTGAGACCCCATATGTACAACAATGCCAAGCAACCAGAGCTTCCAGGGACTAAGCCACTACCTAAAGACTATGCATGGACTGACCCTGGACTCTGACCTCATAGGTAGCAATGAATAGCCTAGTAAGAGCACCAGTGGAAGGGGAAGCCCTGGGTCCTGCTAAGACTGAACCTCCAGTGAACTAGACTGTCGGGGGGAGGGTTGGGAGGGGAACACCCATAAGGAAGGGGTGGAGGGTGGGGGATGTTTGGCCGGAAACCGGGACAGGGAATAAAACTCGAAATGTATATAAGAAATATTCAAGTTAATAAAAAAAAAGTCTATTAAACTGATATGTACATATAGGAATTAAGCATACAATAATATATGTCAAAATACCTAGAAATCCATGGGTATATTTAGGCATTCGGGAAATACGACTCAGATCAGTTACCTCAACAATAATAATTATGCTCTCATCACGTGGTTACTCCCACATTTTTTCAAAATATGAGAAATCTCTTGATTTATTCTTCATGCCCTCACATTTTGCTCACCCAAGCTGACCTTGAGGTGTTTCTACCTCAGATTCCAGGATGTTTGCATTACTGGAATACAACATCCCACCATGCCAGAAAGTTTAGTCATGTTCTCTAAAGGATTCACATTTGGTAAAACCATAATTACTCATGTCACGGAGAAATCATTAACTGTTAATAAGTTAATGGGCAATTTTAGAGAATTCCATTTTCTGATTCAACAGATAAAGTGCTTGGAAGTCTTCATTTCACTTCAGCAACAAGGAAAAGGCTGAAAAACATGAAAGCCCTTTACGCATTTGAGAGGTAACATACTAGGACAGACACTACATCAGAGACACAGCAGTAGACACAGAGAGAGACTCCACCCTCACTTGATAAGGACCTAGTGTGGGTTTTCCCAAGTGGAGCAGAGCCACTCATGATTTACAGAGCCCAATCCACGCAAGTCTGGAATGTGTACATTGGAAGTCACTGTACTTCTGTGACTGTCACTCAGGCTCCAGACAATGTTCTCACAAGGAACAGCTAGAATAACCGCATCCTACTTTTGGCACAGGAAAGGAAATGTAACAGTACTAAAATGCAACAGGACGTTCTGTTCTTATGTTTAGAAGGGTTTATCCTAAAGACAGCCCATTTTATCAGAGGTTGACCTGAGTTTTGTCAATTCCTAGCCAAGATAAAGAGAAATGCATAATCCCAGACTCCTTTGGCCACTCTGTCCTGCATCTTGTGGATGGACGTGGGAAACATGGGTGAAATTCACAGACCAGAGACGGAGACCCACATGCCCGAGAACAACTCGCAGGACTAGAATATCGCCCCCTGTATCACTTCTTCCTGCGGATTAGTAAAGGCAGGACTGGATATCAAAGCTCCTTTGATCCAGAACACTGCACTATCGTTGGTTTTAATTCCAATTTGTCACAAAGCAGAATCACTTCACTCAAAGAACTGTCATGATTGCCCATATTGATGTGGAGAGACCCTCCCTGACTCAGGGTAGCACCTTCTGGAAGTAGCTCAAATAAATGGTGCATTCAAAAGGAATATCTCATCATTTCCTAGCTTCTCTCTTGCCATTACTTGCCCAGTGCTGCTGCTGCTGATTCCTTCACTAACATCGGAACTAGTGTTCCCAAGCTTTCACCACGGACGTGGGACAAGCTGTTCACAAGGAATCTTCTTCCCATGTCAGGCTGGGACTTTTGAAGCACCCCATCTTTGTGTGCTGAGTCACTTCCAGTTCTTGCCTCTCCCACATGGAGAGACAGCTACTGTGGAACTATTGAGGCATTACCCTCAAGGACCAAGTAACTAACGGGCTCTCAGTAACTCGATATGATTCTGCTGTTCTTACTGTTTTAAAGCTGTATATGTATGTATATATATATATATATATGTGTGTGTGTGTATGTATCATACATACATATATACATAGATGATTGACCATATATAGATGATTAATTATTTTAATTATATTAATTAATGATGCAATATACACTATAATGATCATATTATAATTATATAATATTACGTATAATATATTTAATGTATTTATAATATATATTTATAGTTTATACTATATATTTGCAATATATTTTTATATTTGTAGCATACATTTATATTATATATTGGTAAATACATTTGGTATATAATATATTATAATATAATAATTATTATAATATATAACAATAACTAATTAGTTAATTAATATACTATGTTAATGTGTTATTTTAAAATATATGTATCCTGTTCCTCTAGAGAACTCTAATAGAATCATGAACTGACGTTTTTATTTTATTTTTCTTGGATATTTAATGTATTTACATTTCAACTATTATCCCCTTTCCCTCCTTCCCATACTCTTCCGCCTCTCCCCCTGCTTCCATGAGGATGGTCCCGCTCCCACCCACCCACTCCAACTTCAACCACGTGGCATTACCCTACATTGGGGAAATGAGCCTTCATAGCGCTTTTCCTCTTATTGATGCTAGACAATGGCATCCTCTGTTATATATGTGGCTGGAGCCATGGGTCCCTCCAGTTGTACTCATTGGTTGGTGGTTTAGTCCCTGGGAGCTCTGGTGGGGACTGCTTGGTTGATACTGTTGTTCTTCCTATGGTGTTGCAAACCTTCAGTCCTTTCTCTAACTCCTCCATTGGGGTCCCCTTTTTCAGTCCAATGGTTAGCTGCAACGATGCTTATCGGTATTAGTAGGGCTCTGGCAGAGCCTCTCAGGAGACATCCATATCTGGCTCCTGTCATCAAGCATTTCTTGGCATCAGCAATAGTGACTGGGTTTGGTGGCTGCATATGGGATAGATCCCCAGGTGGGGTAGACTCTGGAAGACCTTTTCTTCAGTCCCTGCTCCACTCTTTGTCCCTGTATTTCCTCCTGGGAGTAATTTGTTCTCCCTTCTAAAAAGGAATGACACATTCATATTTTGGTCTTCTTGGGCTTCATATGATCTTTGAATTTTTCTTAGATATTCCAAGTTTTGGGACTAATATCCACTTATCAGTGAGTGCATACTACATGTGATCTTTTGTGACTGGGTTAACTCACTCAGGATAATATTTACTAGTTCTGTCGATTTGCCTAAAGATTTCATGTAGTCATTGTTTTTATTAGCTGAGTAGTACTCCATTGTGTAGATGTACTACATTTTCCGTATCCATTCCTCTACTGAAGGACATCTGGGTTCTTTCCAGCTTCTGGCTATTATAAATAAGGCTGCTATGACCATAGTGGATCATGTGTCCTTGTTACATGATGGAGCATTTTTTGGGTGTATGCCCAGGAGTGGTATAGCTGGGTCCTTAGGTAGTACTATGCCCAATTTTCTGAGGTACTTCCAGACTGATTCACAGAGTGGTTGTACCAGCTTGCAATTCCACCAGCAATGAAGGAAGGAATGTTCCTATTTCTTGGCATCTTTGCCAACATCTACTATCACCTGAGTTTTTGATCTTAGCCATTCTGACTGGTATGAGGTGGTATCTCGGGGTTGTTTTGATTTGCAATTCCCTGATGACTAAGGATTTTGAAAATTTCTTTAGGTGCTTCTCAGCCATTCGATATTCCTCAGCTGAGAATTCTTTGTTTAGCTCTGTACCCCATTTTAAATGGGGTTATTTGGCTCTCTGGAGTCTAACTTCCTGAGTTCTTTGTATATATTAGATATTAGCCCTCTATCAGATGTAGGACTGGTAAAGGTCTTTTCCCAATCTGTTGGTTGTCGTTTTGTCATCACAACAGTGTCCTTTGCCTTACAGAAGCTTTGCAGTTTTATGAGGTCCCATTTGTTGATTCTTGATCTTAGAGCATAAGCCATTGGTGTTCTGTTCAGGAAATTTTCCCCTGTACCTATGTGTTCCGGGCTTTTTCCCACTTTCTTTTCTATTAGTTTCAGTGGATCTGGTTTTATGTGGGGGTCTTTGATCCACTTGGACTTGAGCTTTGTACAAAGAGTAAGTATGGGTCAATTTGCATTCTTCTATATGCAGGCATCCAGTTGAACCAGCAACATTTGTTGAAACTGTTGTCTTTTTTCCAATGGAAAAAAGGAGTTTTTGCTCCTTTGTCATAGATCAAGAAACCAAAGGTGTGTGGATTCATTTCTGGGTCTTCAGTTCTATTCCATTGATCTATCTGCTTGTCTCTGTATCAACAACATGCAGTTCTTATCACTATTGTTCTGTAATACTGCTTGATGTCAGAGATTCCTACGAAGTTCTTTTACTGTTGAGGATAGTTTTCAATATCATGGGTTGTTTTTTTTATTGCAAATGAATTTGCAAATTGTTCTTTCTAACTCTATGAAGAATTAAATTGGAATTTTGATGGGGATTGCACTAAATCTGTAGATGACTTTTGTCAAAAATGGACATTTTTAATATATTAATCTGGCCATTCCATGAGCATGGGAGGTCTTTCCATCTTCTTAAATCTTTGATTTCTTTCTCCAGAGACCTGAAGTTCTTAGCATACAGATCTTTCACTTGCTTGGTTAGAGTCAAACCAAGGATTTTAAATTTTTTGTGGCTATTTCGATGGGTATCATTTCCTTAATGTCATTATCAGTCCGTTTATTCTTTGAGAAGGCGGCTACTGACTTGTTTGAGTTAATTTGATATCCAGCCACATTGCTGAGGTTGTTAGTGTGGTTTAGGAGTTCTTTGGTGGCATTTTGGGGGTCACTTAAGTATACTATCATATCATCTGCAAATAGTGATATTTTGACTTCTTCCTTTTAATTTGTACCCCGTTGATCCCTTTTTGTTGTCTAATTGCTCTGGCTAGAACTTTGAATACTATATTGAATAGGTAGGGAGAGAGTAGGCAGCCTTGTCTAGTCCCTGATTTTAATGGCATTGCTTCAAGTTTCTCTCCATTTAGTTTGATGTTGGCTACTGGTTTGCTGTATATTACTTTTACTATGTTTAGGTATGGACCTTGAATTCTGATCTTTCCAAGACTTTTATCATGAAGGGGTGTTAAATTTTGTCAAATGCTTTCTTGGCATCTAATGAGATGACCATATGGTTATTTTTCCTTGAGTTTGTTTATATTGTGAATTACACTGATGAATTTCCATATACTGAGCCATCCTTTCATCCCTGGGATGAAGCCTACTTAATCATGCTGAGTGATCATTTTGATGTGTTCTTGGATTTGGTTTGCAGGAATTTTATTGAGTACTTTTGCACTGATATTCATGAGGGAAATTGGTCTGAAGTTCTCTTTCTTTGTAGGGTCTGTGTGTGGTTTAGGTATAAGCAAAATTATGGCTTCAAAAAACGAATTGATTAGTGTTCCTTCTGTTTCTATGTTGTAGCATAGTTTGAAGAGTATTGGTATTAGGTCTCCTTTGAAGGTCAGAGCGGGGGCTGTTCCACAACCTTAGGAAACAAAACCTGCCTGCAGAAAGTTGGTCTGCCAGGAGCACTCTCCCTCCTAAGCCCACAGCACACAGATGGGACCCCACTTTCTCTTCATTGACTGTCCAAAGAGAGACACAGGGAGAATGAGGGGTACAGAAGCCCCTAGGTGACCAGGACAGGACCCTTCTGGTCTCTATCTGTGCCCAGAGTTGGGGCTATGCCACAGCTCTTGGACCCAAAACCTGCCAGCAGAGAGCTGGTCTGCTAGAAGCATTCTCACTCCAAAGATCACAGGTTCACACACTCACAGGCTCACAAACTCACAAGCTCACAAGCTCTCAGGCCCACAGGACAGACAAGCTCCAGTCAGAGACAGCAAGACCAACTAACATCAGAGATAGCCAGATGGCAAGAGTCAAGCATAAGAACCTAAGCAGCAGAAACCAAGGTTACTTGGCATCATCAAAACCTAGTTCTCCCACTACAGCGAATATGAGACATCCCAACACACTAGAAAAGCAAGAGCTGGATTTAAAATCACATCTCAGGATGATGATGATTATGATAGAGAACATTAAGAAGGACATAAATAACTCCCTTAAAGAAATACAGGAGAACACAGGTAAACAAGTAGAAGCCCTTAAAGAGAAAACACACATACATACACATCACACACACACACACACACACACACACACACACACACACACAGAGAGAGAGAGAGAGAGAGAGAGAGAGAGAGACAGAGAGAGAGAGAGAGAGAGAGAGAGAGAGAGAGAGAGAGAGAGAGAGAGAGAAACCTTAAAGAATTACAGGAAAACACAACCAAATAGATGAAGGAATTGAACAAAACCATCCAGGATCTAAACATGGAATTAGACACAATAAAGAAAACACGAAGAGAGACAACACTGGAGATAGAAAACCTAGTAAAGAGATCAGGAATCATAAACACAAGAATCACCAACAGAATACAAGAGAGTGAAGATAGAATCACAGGGGCAGAGATACCAAAGAAAACATGGACACAACAGTTAAAGAAAATGCAAAAAGCAAAAAGCTCCTAACCCAAAACATCCAGGAAATCCAGGACACAATGAGAAGACCAAACTTAAGAATAATAGGTACAGAAGAGAACGAAGATTCCCAACTTAAAAGAAATATCTTAAATTTAAAGTAAATAGCTTCATAAAAATTATAGAAGAAAACTTCCCTAACCTAAAGAAAGAATGCCCATGAACATGCAAGAAGCCTACAGAACTGCAAACAGATTAGATCACAAAAGAAATTCTTCCCCTCACATAATAGTCAAAACATAAAATACACAAAACAAAGAAAGAATATTAAAAGCAATAGGGGAAAAAGTCAAATAACATATAAAGGCAGACCTATCAGAATTACACCAGACTTCTCAACAAAGACTATGAAAGCCAAAAGATCCTAGGCAGATGTCATACAGACCCTAAGAGAACAAAAAATGCCAGCCCAGACTACTATATCCAGCAGAACTCTCAACCAGCATAGATGAAGAAACCAAGATATTCCATGACAAAATGAAATTTACACAATATCTTTCCACAAACCCGGCCCTACAAAGGATAATAGATGGAAAACTCCAATACAAGGAGGGAAACTACACTCTAGAAAAAGCAAGAAAATAATCTTCTTGCAAGAAACCCAAAAGAAGATAGCCACACAAACATAGTTCTACCTCTAACAACGAAAATAAGAGGAAGCGACAATTACTATTCCTTAATATCTCTTAACATCAATGGACTGAATTCCCCAATAAAAAGACATGGACTAACAGATTGGATAACTTTCAACCAAAATTTATCAAAAAAAGATAAGGAAGGATACATTACACTCATCAAAGGAAAAATCTTCCAAGATGAAATCTCAATTCTGAACATTTATGCTTCAAATGCAAGGGCACCCACATTCATAAAAGAAATTTTACTAAAACTCAAAGCATACATTGCATCTCACACAATAATAGTGGAAGACTTCAACACCCCACTCTCATCAATGGACAGATCATGGAAACAGAAACTAAACAGAGACACAGTGAAACTAACAAAAGTTATGAACCAAATGGATTTAACAGACATCTATAGAACATTTCATCTTTAAACAAAAGAACCTCATGGTACCTTCTCAAATATTGATTATGTAATTTGTCACCTCAATAGATACAAGGAGACTGAAATAATACCATGCATTCTATCAGATCACCCTGGACTAAGGATGTCTTAAATAACAACAAAAATGACAGAAAGTCCACATACGCATGGAAGCTGAACAATGCTCTACTCGATGACAACTTAGTCAATGAAGAAATAAAAAAAAATTAAAGGCATTTTACAATTTAATGAAAATGAAGGCACAATATACCCAAACCTATGGGATACAATGAAAACCGTGCTAAGAGGAAAACTCATAGCTCTGAGTGCCTCCAAAAAGAAATTGGAGAGAGCATACACTAGCAGCTTGACAACACACCTGAAAGCTCTAGAACAAAAAGAAGCAAATACACCCAAGAAAAGAGGACTGTAGGAAATATTCAAACTAAGCTGAAATCAACCAAGTAGAAACAAAAAAAATTAATACAAAGAATCAACAAAACCAGGATCTGGTTCTTTGAGAAAATCAACAAGATAGATAAATCCTTAGCCAGACTAACCAGAGGGCACAGAGACAATATCCAAATTAACAAAATCAGAAAGGAAAAGAAAGACATAACCTGAGTAAATTCAAAAAAATTTCAGGTCCGACTATAAATGTCTATACTCAACAAAACTGGAGAATCTGGAAGAAATGGACAATTTTCTATACAGATACCAGGTACCAAAGTTAAATCACGATCTGATAAACCATCTAAACAGTCCCATAACCCCTAAAGAAATAGAAGCATTTATTAAAAGTCTCTTAACCAAAAAAAAAGAAAAAGAAAGAAGAAAAAAGAAAGGAAGAAAGAAGGAAAGAAAGAAAGAAAGAAAGAAAGAAAGAAAGAAAGAAAGAAAGAAAGAAAGAAAGAAAGAAAGAAAGAAAGAATGAAGGAAGGAAGGAAGGAAGGAGGGAAGAAAAAAACAAAAAACAAAAACAAAAACGGGACCAGGACCAGAATTCTATCTATCATGAAATGAGTTTTAATTAAAGACAAAGATATATTTAAAGGCAGAAGACAGTTTTTGAAAAGATGGATTACAAAAATCACATGCAAATTTTGAAGGATGTTGCAATCAGGAGCCTAGATATTTATTTTGTTTTTGTTATTTCTTTTAATTTTTGAGATTTTAATTGTAACATTATTTCCCCTTCCATTTACTCACCTCCCATCCTCCCACATAGTTCTCCTTGCTCTTTTTTTATTGGATAATTTATGTATTTACATTTCAAATGTTATCCCCTTTCCAGTTCCCCCCTCTCCCATACCTCTCCCTCTGCTTCTATGAGGATCCTCCCCTTCACAACCACCCACTCCCACCTCAAAATCCTGAAATTCCCTAGCTTCCTTTTTCATTAATTGTCATTAGATATATATCTAGATGTGTGTGAATATATATATATATAAATATAACAACAAATTCAATCAGTCAGTATAATATTATTCATGTGTATGCTCTCACAGATGGCCCTTTGGTATTGGATAACCCATTGTGTTTGCTTTCCTAGGACGAATACTTCTCCCACTCCCAGAATTCCTCAGTTGCCCAAAGTTTTTAGTCCCAGTTCTCTAGTCTGTTCATTGCAGCTCATGTTGGTGAAACTTTACATGTTCTAGATTCAAATGGTTCTGACACAATCTCTCAGCAAATCCCCTGCTCCTCTGGATCTTAAAAATTTTTCTGGTTTATGTATTTTTATCTTTGCATTGTTGAGACTGACCTAGGTAGGACCTTTCTCATCCTATACAAAAACTCTAATATTGAGAAATATTCCAATCTCAAAATGAAAATATTAAAACAAACTTTTAACATATAAGAAATGTAATGGAAAAATCATCACCATAAAAAACAAACATATACCTGATTGTAAGCCTGCTTTGTTTTTCCCCTCCCCTTCCTTTACCCCTCCCAGGTCCCTCCTCCCTCTACCTCTTGTGATTATTTTGTATCCTATTCTATGTAGGACTGAAACATCCTACACTTTGGTCTTCCTTCTTCTTAAGCTCCATATGGTTTGCGGATTGTATCTTGGGTATTCTGAGCTTTGGAGTTAATATCCATTTATCAATGAGTGTATACCATGTGTTTTCTTTTGTGTCTGTTACCTCACTCAGGATGATATTTTCTAGTTCCATCCATTTACCTGTGAATTACACGAAGTCATTTTTTAAAATAGCTGAGTAGTACTCCACTGTGTAAATGTACATTTTCTGTATTCATTCTTCTGTTAAGGGGCATCTGGGTTCTTTCCAGCTTCTGGCTATTATAAACAAGGCTGCTATACACATAGTAGAGCATGTGTCCTTGTTATAAGTTGGAGCATCTCTTGTGTATATGCCTAGTAGTGGTATAGCTGGGGCTTCAAGTAGAATTATTTCCAATTTTCTGAGGGACTGCCAGATTGATTTTCAAAGTTTTTCCTTTTACCAGCTTGCCATCCCACCAGCAATGGAGGAGTGTTCTTCTTCATCCAGATCCTTGCCAGCATCTGCTATCACCTGTGTTTTACATCTTAGCCATTCTGATTGGTTTAATATGGAATCTCAGGGTTGTTTTGATTTATATTTCCCTGATGAGAGTAGAGAAATACAGAAATTCAGGAAATTGAATAGAAACATGTAGCAGTGGGGGATAGGGAACTGGAAATAGCCAAGAGAAAGTCCCAGACACCAAGGAAGCGAGAGCCAACAGCAATGACTTTAGTAAAATTCCCCAACAATGGGGAGATACAACCTGTAGAGACCATCTCCAGTAGATAAGCATGGCCCCCAGTTGAGGGATGGGTCCACCCACCCATCTCAAAAATTTTAACCCAGAAAGGTTCCTGTCCAAAGGAAAGGCGGGGACAAAAGTGGAACAGAGACTGAAGAAAAAGCCATCTACAGACTGCCCCATCTACGGATCCATCCCATCTGTAGACACCAAACCCGGACACTATTGCTGATGCTACGAAGCACTTGCTGACTGGAACCCAGTATGGCTGTTCCCTGAGAGCTTCTACCAGTACCTAACCAATATAGATTCAGATACTCACAGCCAACCATTGGATTGAGCCCAGGGACCCCAATGGAAGAGCTAGAGAAAGGACTGAAGAAGCTGAAGGAGATTTCAACCCCATAGGGAGAACAATATCAACTAAGTGGACCACCCAGAGCTCCCAGGGACTAAACCACCAACCAAAGAGTATACATGGAGTATATGTAGAAGTGGATGGCCCTATTGGACATAAATGGGAGGGGAGGTTCTTGGTTCTATGGAGGCTCAATGCCCCAGCATAAGGGGATGCTAGAGCGGTGAGGCAAGAGTGGGTGAATGGGTAGAGGAGCACCCTCATAGAAGCAAAAGGGATGGGGGAGAGGGGAAATGGGATGGGGGATTTGTGCAGGGGTAACCAGATAAAGGAATAGCATTTGAAATGTAAACAAATAAAATGATTAATAAAAAAACATAGAATGTAAGTAAAAGGTAAGAATTTCAAGAAAAGCAAAGTGCTAGAGATGGCAAATAGTGAATAGAATCAGAGAAATGCTTTATCAGATTCATCATTTTACTGCACAGCACTATGAAACTCTGAACTTCACAATTCATCAACAAAAAATCCAAAACTGAAAAGCAAAGAGAATGGGTCAAAGCAAAACACAATGTACAAAACAGAAACCTTCAATATCTCAGTGTAGTGAAAGACTTCAAAAGGTATAACCACAAGTAAGGAACATGACAAAAGAGGAGGGAGAAGGGAAGGAGAGAGGGAGTGAAGGGGCAGAAGGAATATTTAAAGCAGCAATGACTGAGAATTTCTTCAGATTAATGCTAACACCAAGTGTCAGCTCTAGGAAGCTCACGAACTACCAAACAGGATAAATGCTAATAAAACAAAGCCCTACACCTAGGAATACCATATTACAACTACACACACACAGACACAGACACACACACACACACACACACACACACACACACACACACACACACACACACTACATTGAAATATCTAGAAAGAAGAGGAGAACCTTACCCACTGGGAAAAAAATCAAAGTGACACTGTGTGTCCTTTATAAGGCCAAAAGTGCTGTGCAGGTCACTGGAAGAAAAAATAAAAATCAGTAGTACCACCCAGCAGTGAATACTGTGAACAGTCACCCAGAAGGCAAGCTACACCCATTGTTTCAATAGTAGCATGAACATTATAGGGCTATTAACTGCCTTTGGGTTATATCTGAGGTCTGTTTGACAGAAGATAATTCATGCTCCAAATATTCTAAACCTGGTCAAAAGCCCATGGCTAAGAAGGCCAATGGCTCCAAAGCTGGAACAACTACTCTTGTCTTATTAATGGTCCTGTTGTCAAATGACCTTCTAAGTGTTTATGTTTATGCACTTTCATTAGTCAATTTCAGTCAGAGTAGCTTCTCCCTGAGGTGCATAGCAGTTAATTCGGAGACTAATAATTGGTCAAAATGTTGAGAATAAGTGACTGCTGAGTACCCAGCCCTACATGGAACACCTATGTCTATCTCCCACCTCAACCCTAAGTTTCAGAGAACTCTGTGAAAGATAGAATAGGAAAAGATGTAAAGATGGGAGACAGTGTTGAACAAACCTGTCTTCTGGAAAACATGTGTCCACTGTATTCAAGGGCTTCCTGAAGATGAGCTACACACTGTAGGTATTGTCACCTGCACAAGGGAGAGCCAACAAGATCAGCCAACACTCCAACCAACACCATGTATAGGACTCAGTGGGCTAAAGAAAAAAACCACAGAGAGGCAAGATGGGAGTAGGGGGTAAGAGGTGTACATGCTGAGTGTGCCTGTGTGGAAAGAAAGGTGGGGGCTTGGGTTTCCTATGATCCACATACTTATTGTTTATATTAAGAAATTTTCAAAAATAAACAAAAGATATTCTACTAAAATAATTAAAGCCTACTTCTTAGTTACCATGTAAGCAAGAACAGACTAAAATATTTAAAGATAAGAGAGAGAAAGTTTAAAATAACCATAGAATTCTGAATCCTGTGAAATTACCTTTCAAAAGCAAAAGAGAAGTGAAAACTTTTTCAGGCAACGAAAATCAAGGCAACATAACTGCCAGTAAACCTATCAAAATAAAATACTAAGTGGGATTTTTTTTTGCAGAGAAAGAAAAACAGTGTAAGCCAGAAACTCAGATCTACGGAAAGTGCTTTGAAGAAACTGTAAGTACAAAATTAACCTTTTATTTCTCTTATTCTCAATTTGTTCAGAATGGTCCGGCAAGAGCGCCATGTTTGCAGTGGAGCCTACATGCACAAGAAATGAAGGACACCAGTGTTGAAAAGAACCAAAGGGAGTATTAGGGATGCTGGCATCATAAGCCACACGCACCACTCATGAAATAATAAGGAGCACCCAGAAGTGGACTTGATTCATTGTAAATGTGTAGTATAAACTCAGGAACAACCACAAAGTAGAAAATGTGAAATTAATATACTAAGGAGAAAAACACTGAAAATTCTCAAAATAAATCGCTAAGGGCAGGAAATCACTTGATGAAGAAAAGGAGCCACGGATCACTGTAATCAACTGAAAAGTGCAACAAATATGATAGATACTACTCTAATCCTAAGGTAACTAGGTATAGCTGGTATATACCATGGTATAACTGGAACTGACAACAGCTTGTCAGTGTGCTCGAGAAACAAGGTCTAACTGTACTGTCCATAAGAAATCGATATAAAAATAAAGACTTAACTTAATATTAAAGGGGTATTGACCTCACACCAGTCAGAATGGCTAAGATGAAAAACTCAGGAGACAGCAGATGCTGGCGAGGATGTGGAGAAAGATGAACACTCCCCCATTGTTGGTGGGATTGCAAGCTGGTAAAATCATTTTGGAAAACAATCTGGTGGTTTCTCAGAAAATTGGAAATAGCTCTACCTGAAGACCCAGCTATACCACTCCTGAGCATATACCCAAAGATGCTCCAACATATAACAAGGACACATGCCCCACTATGTTCATAGCAGCCTTATTAATAATAGCCAGAGCTGTAACAAACCCAGATGTCCGTCAAGGGAAGAATGGATACAGAAAATGTGGTACATTTACGCACTGGGGTAGTACTTAGCTATCAAAAACAATGACTTCATGAAATTTGCAGGCAAAGAGATGGAACTAGAAAATATCATCCTGAGTGAGGTAATTTATACTCAACAGGGCACACTTGGTATGTATTCACTGATAAGTGAATATTAGCCCAAAAGCTCAGAATACACAATATACAACTCGCAGACCATATGAAGCTTAACAAGAAGGAATATCAAAGTGTGGGTGGGAGGAAGAAAGGAGGATGATGGGAAAAGGGGAGCGGGATCAGGTGTGGGAAGAGATGTATGGGGGTAGTTCAGAGGGTCATGAAATTGAATGGAGGTATGTGGCAGAGGAGGATGGGGAGCTGGGGCTAGCCACTAGAAAATTCCAGGGAAGAAAGAGGTTCCAGGAACCCAATGGGGTTGGTATTAGCCGAAATACCCAACGAAGGGGAGATAAAACCTATAGAGATCACCTCCAGTGGACAGGCACAGTCCTCAGTTGAGGGATGGAGCCATACACTCATCTCAAAATTTTTAACTCAGAATTGTTCCTGTCTAAAGGAAATGCAGAGAGAAATGGAGCAGAGACTGAAGGAAAGGCCATCCAGAGACCGCCCCATCCAAGGACCCATCCCATCTGGAGACACCAAACCCAGACTCTATTGCTGATGCCAAGAAGTGCTTGCTGACAAGAGCCTGGTATAGCTGTCAACTGAGAGGCTCTGTCAGAGTCTGACAAATTCAGAGACAGATGCTTACAGCCAACCATTGGACTGCGCATGGGAATCCCAATGAAAGAGCTAGGGGAAGGATTGAAGGAGCTGAAGGGGATTGTAACCCCATAGGATGAACAATAATATCAACTAAGCAGAACCCTCAGAGCTCCCAGGGACTAAACCACCAACCAAAGAGTACACATGGGTGGGTCCATGGCTCCAGCTACATATGTAGCAGAGGATGACCTTATCTGGCATCACTGGGAGGGGAGGCTCCTGGTCCTGTGGAGGTTTGAAGTAGCAGTGTTGGGGGATGATGGAGGAGTGAGGGGGGAGTGTGTGAGTGGGGGAGCACCCTCTTAGAGACAAAGGGGAGGGGATGGGATGAGGGTTTTGCAGAGGGGATACTGAGAAGGGGGACAATATTTGTAATGTAAATCAATAAAACAACCAATAAAAGGAAAAATTAAAAGAGGGAGATATTGAAAGACCTAATCAAAAAAAAATCCAAAAAACAAAACAAAAAGTAGAAGTAACTAAAAGTGTAAGTACATTCATGCTGAACACTCCTACACTGCCAAAAAATAATTTTAATACTTTAAAAGATATTCATAACTTTCCCCCTTGATAGAATGACAGGAACTAGATTATTGCTCCTTCCTCACATGTTTTAAAAGTCAGACATATATAAACCAATGGTCTCTGGATCTTGAAAACTGGGGAAATTAACCAGAAGGGATTTCTTAAAGTCAGAGACACAAACAAACAGAAAAAGGGTTTGTTCATTACTTTTAGTTTGTTTTTTTTTAAGACTTAAGCTATTATTGCAAATGCCATCAAAACAGATAAAGATTAGAATTAAGCAGAAAAGGTCTCCTGAAAACTTTGGCCACTGACCCATACAGTGCTTATTTCATTGAAAATATCTCTATTTATAATCTCCCACTACACACAGCACAATTAGTAAGCCACTAAACAAAAACAGGGAAATGCAGTGGCAATTTTGGTTTCTTTAAAAACACAGATATGGGCTGGAGAGATGGCTCGGCTGTTAAAGGCTAGGCTCACAACCAAAAATAAAAACACAGATATAAGAATGTGCTTTTGTTTTAACTCCAGGTGTGGAAATGTGGAGCTCCTTCAGACTATCCAGAGCAACTGACTATGATTTGCCTCGTGCTCTAGCGTAAGAGTGATTTTTTTGCCAGCTGCAGATAATTTCTAGAACTGTATGACATTTGGAATTCTGGGAGCTTCTCAGAGGGTACGTAAGTGCCAAGGTCTGAGAGGTGGGTAGTTGTTGGTCATCTAGGGGGTGTTGGTTGTTGTTTGTTAGTAACCATGGTCAAAGAAACAAAAGGAAAGAAATTAGATTCACATCTCTCTCTCTCTCTCTCTCTCTCTCTCTCTCTCTCTCTCTCTCTCTCTCTCTCCTCTCTCTCTCCCTTCCTCCCTCCTCTATTCTTCTCTCTCTCATATCTAGACTTAGGAGGTAACATAAATGATGGGGGGGGAGAACCCAAAATGTAAGAAAGTATAGCTACAGAGGCATTCTTGACAAATTAGGGATGTTTTGACCAAATGCTATACATACTTGTAGATTAGAAGCTTGCCATAAATGCCAGAGTATTGTTAGGTTTAAGAAAAGGAGACAAAAGAGAGGAGAAGAGTCAGCTGCTGAAGCATTTGGTGAGATGTGGGTAGCTCAGACTTCAGCAATGTGCAACATCACTCCATGAACACACACAATTTCTATTGGCAGCTTGGAACCGGTGCAAAGACTATGTCCAATTATTTTATAATAGAATGCAGCAAAATGTGCCCTTTTGTTAAAATTATAACGTAATTACATCATTTCTCATTTCCCTGTCCTCCCTCCAACCCCTTCTTATATACAACACTGCCTCTCAAATTGATAGCCTCCTGTAAATTATTATTGTTACATATAACATATATACAGAAATATATAAAGACAACCAGCTGAGTCCCTTTAGCATGGCTTGGGTGTATATGATTTGAGGGTGAGGACATTGTATTGGAGAATCAATCATGGGACTCACTCCCAGAAGGTTAAGTCTCCTTCCCTCAGCAGTCACTGATGAACTGCAGTTTCTTCTCTAGAGGTGAGAACCAGCAATAAAGTCTTGACTTCAGCCTCTGAGAGGCACCCAAGGGTAGCAGCAACAGCTTCTGTTTTGGGGGGATTCATTTAGACAACCCTGACCAACAACTCAAATGGCATTTTCTCACACCTGTACTGGGGATTTTGTTAGATAGCCTGTGACTCTTTGGGGAAGCATTGTCAGCCCAAGTAACATAACTTCAATGTGTGTGTGTGTGTATGTGTGTGTGTGTGTGTGTGTGTGTACTTAAATATATAAATATATATATTTAAAAGACATTATCAGACATCCGTAGTGTTTCTTGTCCCTCCTCTCCTGTATATTGACCTCCCTCTCTCCTACCCAATTAGAACCCCCTCTCTTTTTTCCTATTTCCCCCTTCATATCACAAAATAAGTTGTTATTTATGAGCCATTTTCTATGGCAGCAGGAAACTATTAGCTCTTCTCAAGGACCTTCTTTGTTTGCTTTTTAAATTCTTTGCAACACTGAACACAAATCTAAATATACCGTGAGCCCATTGAATGGCTGCTGAATAAATGTATATGTAAATGAGAGAATAAATTAAGTAGATTTCATTGATGATAAAAATATTCATTAACTGTTTATATTTCATTTTCCCAAGAGTCTACACTATATTACTTTCCTCAATTTAATAATACTTTGAAACATTGCTTTGAATCAGCAGTTTTGATCCATTAAAAAACACACTATCATATGCTTATGAACAATGCCTCTCTCTTATAATGTACCAATTACAAAAAAAAAAATATAGTTGCTTCCTTTTGCTGATGAAACAATATGACACCTCATTACCTTTAAATCTCATTATGCATGTATGACTCTTCTCTTGTGATGCCAATTGCAGCTTCTATCTTCAAAGGACACATGTCTCAGACAGAAATGAAAGGTCAGAGTGACCTGACAAATTGATTACAGGTAACAGTACAATTACTAAAATGCACCTTAGCCAAACAATGTAAGAACAGCTTAAAATTAAACAATGCTTCATTGAAATTTATGAAAGAAATTCAAAACAAAAGATGACATTCCCTGTGGGAGGTGGAAGCAGTTGTCATCTTAGACCCCAAGCCCAAGCATGAATTAGTTCCCTGTGAGTGTCTCACTCTAGTCCCTTTGTGAGACATTGCTATCCCAGAGCCAGCAGGCTTGGTGATACTTAGTAATGGTATTATTCACAGCAATCAAGCTCACCGCACTGTGTTTCTTTGCTATTGACACAGCTTGTTTTATTGTCTCATGTGTCATGGTGTAGCAAGCCAAATGAAACTGAAAGCTCACCACTCCATGAAGTGACTACTGTCAAGTAACCTGAATAGCAATATCTTCGACTTTACAGATAAACTTATTTTCTCCACATGTATATAAAAAACTATCTTTTTAGCTTAAAAGATAATATAAACATCATAAATCTAATTTTCTATTACTGTCTCTTAAAAACTCCTTTTAAAATGCTACATTGCTTTTCTTTCATTTTCGTTACATTAATCATTTATCTTGTGTGCATATTGGGGTGAATGACAGCCACAGTACATGTATGGAAGTCAGAAGATGACTTTCGGGAGTTGGTTCTCTCCTTCCATCATGGAGGACGGAGGGCTCAAACTCGGGTCATCAGGCTTAGCAGCAAGGGTCTTTACCCACTCAACCATCTTGCTACCCATCACACACTTTATGGGTTGAGAAAGGATCTCATGTGGGTCAGACTCACTTCATACTGTGTGTCTGGGTATAGTCTTGAACTCCTGAACCTCCTTCAGAGTGCTAGAAAACGAGGCATGCATATACCATCAGGCCAAACTAACAACAAATTTTCTTAGAGATATTCCTTTCAAACTCATAGAGAAAAGAATTATTTGTTGTGTGTCTTTAACAGGCATACAAATTGCCTTGTAGAAATTTCTATGAATCAGTCTTTTCTCCTCAGCTAGCAAACTATTTTTATGCCAAATGAGACAGTTTTCATAAATTTCCACAGATCTCTCCAGAGATCTTGTCAGCCATATATTTGTCATTTAATTCTTTTTCCTCATTGAAGACTCAAATCTACCTAATCAGTGTCTATTGATATCTGAAAACTGATCATAATTCAACTTTTTAAACTTAGAAATCAAAGGATTAAAGTGAAAAATAATTAAAACCCAGATGGAATATTTCAGGCTGGTATTGTATAATGTGTTTGTTGCTGGGGCTGCTGCTGATAGTAGTTCAGAGCATATAAATAGCTCCAGTTGAAGTCACACATCCACCCCATAAACACTGGACACCTACAAGCCATTCTGGTCAGTCAGGTTTATTACCGTATTTGATTTCATAACATAAAACAAAGCCGTTCAACTTCACTGTGATGCAAACTCTTTTGAAAATGGAAACTATGAAAATTTGCCTTAGAAATAGGAACACACAGAATTTTGAGTTCAATTTCAATGGGCATCAAGGAATTTCTAAACCCCTTGCACGAATATCACATAGCTACACCGAGAGTAAATTTTAAGCTCCCAGTTTTGAATGTAGCAGTATGCCTCAACGTTGTCCTATTGCTTTGTTTCAGATTGGCAAATTCCTATAGCCAGCATGGAAGATCAACCTTCCCTTTTGTGTGCACACATCACATTATGAAGTATTCATATGTGCATACACACGACCACATAGCAACTTTCCTTCCCAAGAAGCTTCCTGACGAAAGGGACTGAGAGGCATCTACCATACAGATTTCCTTGAGTATAGTCTATAGGAGTCAATATTAAAGCCTCTTACCCCAAGATTCTCCAACACATTGGGCTGAGTACATTCTCAGGATTCTAGATAGCCCTATTCTACTTCTATCAATTTTTATTTTGTTTGGAGTCCTACACTAACCTTAAACAGACCATCAGTATAAATCTCAACCACGCACTAGGCACACCAACAAAACTAATGATGGCTGTATTTGTCATGCATTTCACATACCTGATTTCTGGTTCACACCTCTTTAATATGTGTAACACTGTCATCATGTTACAATGAGAAAAAAAAATCAAGCCTCAGAGAGACTGAGTGAAATTTCCAGCACCAAATAATATCCATGATATTATTCCCAAAAACAATGCCTTGTTAGGAAAATTATTCTTCAGTTAAAAACAGAACAACATATCCAGTCCAAATGCCCTTAGTGCCCACAATGGAATGAAAATCAATTATTGAAAGAACCAAACAAGGATAATACCAACAGATATACCGAAGTGAACTGGGGAAAAGTACAAGAGGCTTCAACCCTACACAGAAAACACAACTAAGTAACTGAGGAATGCTTAGAGGTGTAGAAATGGTCTTCTTCATGGAAGAGCACACCAATCAAATATAAGTCAGCCATAAAAATATAACGTGCAAAGAGTATTATATAGCCTGAGCAGGTTACATTTAGGAATAAATATTAAATGCATAGACATACATTCACATAATAACAATTAATGGAAAAAAGGCCATGAATTTGAAAGAGAACAAGAGGGGATAAATAGGCGTGTTTGAAAGGAAGAAAGGGAACAGGGAAATTATGTGATTATAATCTCAAAACTAAAAGAAAAGCTTGGGTAGAAACTACATTGTTCTGTCATGATCAAGTACCCTTGACTAGGTCCTTTCTCTATCTTTTAACATTAGGTTGTGGCTATGATTTCACACTTGCATAACAACTTGAGAAGCCAAAGTGGTGACTTTATTTTTGTGCAAATACCAGATGTACACTCTAATCTAGCAGGACTCTTTTCTTTAACATCCCTCATCTGCCTGCTACCTCACATCTTTACTTCACTAAACGATAGACTGACAGACATGGCTAAGTGTTCTTTTTTTAAACATCGCTTCCTCTGCTGATGAGTGACTTTTGCCCTGTATGAAGCGTGGCTTTTTCTTATCTTTCACCTAAGAATTCAGATGGTCTGATTAGAAAACTGAACTGCTCAGAGCATGCTGACAGATGCCTCTTACCTTACTTCCAGACCACCACGAGTGCATAGCCATTCCACACAGAAACTACGGCAGAACAGCCATCTGTTTGGGTACATAGCTGTGTCAAGCATTCATTTAGCTGAGGAATCTCATATCCTCACCCAACAATGGTTTTCTCCAGGGAAATAATTAGATGAGGAGTGGTTTGTCTTGTGGATGTTGTGTGTATGTTATGGGTCAGTTGTTGAAATCGCAGGATGAAGTGACTGCTGAGACTGAACACTGGCAGAGCTGAAACATAACCTGGGAAAGTTGCAAGAGAGAAAAACAGGCAGGAAGAAAGCCATAGATGTCATGCAAAATGTAAAGTTCAAAGAGCACCCAGACTTCCTCGTCATAATGCTTAAAAGTGTCTTTGTGAAAATAACTTAAAACAAAGGAAAATTGGGGTTCACTACCCAAAGACTATACATGGACTGACCCATGGCTTCAGCTGCATATGTAGCAGAGGATGACCTTGTTGGGCACCAATGGAAGGAGAAGCCCTTGGTCTTGCCAAGGTAGGACCCCCAGTATAGGTGAATGTCCTGGGGAGGGGGAGGCTGGAAGGGGGGTGCATGGGGAGGGGAACATTCTTAGAGAAGAAGGGGAAGGGATGGAATAGGGGGCTTATGTCCAGGAAACCCAGAAAGGGAATAACATTTGAAATGTAAATAAAAAAAATCCAACAAAAGAAAAAAAGAAAATTGGGGTTCGTGTATCAGAAACAGAAACAGTAATTTAGACTTCATAACACAAATGAAAATAGTTATAGAATCGAAAACTCCATTTACTTTGCATTCCAACACATATGTGAACAAGCACACACACATAAGACTTTCTCAGGAAAGATCAAAAAGTGAGTAACTCTGTATCTCAGCTGGTCCATATTCCACGAATACCAATTACATTAGACCATATCTCAGCTGGTCCATATTCCATGATTACCAATTACATTAGACCATATCTCAGCTGGTCCATATTCCATGAATACCAATTGCATTAGACCATATCTCAGCTGGTCCATATTCCATTCCATGAATACCAATTACATTAGACCATATCTCAGCTGGTCCATATTCCATGATTACCAATTACATTAGACCATATCTCAGCTGGTCCATATTCCACGAATACCAATTGCATTAGACCATATCTGAGTATTGTATGAAGAAATTGAGGCTGGAAGGAAATTGTGTTGAAAGGAGTGTTAACAGGAAATGAGAATTATCATGGAATGACAAGGGATGTATGTCAAGAATGATATTTCAAACTACATAAGTCTTCCATCTCTTTCAAAGCTAGCCACTCTGTGTCCTCTTCCAGTCATATGAAGTTCACGGGCTTCCCTGTAACCCCAGCACTGTTGGAAGCATAGACAGGAGAGAGGCTGGGGCTGCAACCTGTTAGCCTAGGTAGTTCCAGGTTCAGTGAGACTCAGTCTCACGGGAATAAGGTGAAGAATAACAGAGTATGGTACCTGATGTCCTCCTCTGACACCTATACTTATACATCGCTGCACATGTACATGCCCCCTCATATATGTGCACACACTATAACCACACAAATGCACACACAAAAGCAAATGCTCTTTAAAACAAAGGATAATTCCCCAGTAGATATAAGAGGACATGAGTTCAGGATATCCTCTAATGAATAATGACATATACTGAAAATAATTATTTTATAACAAAGAAATAAAATCTAGAAAAGTTAAAGAAGGTGGTAATGAACTACAGGGAAAGGGTATCTCTGTAAATAGGGAAGACAAGTGAGTAGAGGCGAAATGAGAAATCCTCACATAAAAATCACATCCATACAACATACATACATGACTGATGACTTCCTTTCAAGCATATTGATAGCTGTGAGATGTTTGAGGATAAGGTGTGATCCCTTCATCATTGGGCTCTCAACTCCTTGTTCCCCACTGTCTAAACATCAGAGAGATTCAATCATTAATTATGAGTTGAAAGTATATTTAAGAGTGAGGTATTCAGGACTTACTGGGTATCCATTTAGCTTCTTCGTGGAGTTAGAAAAGAGATTCGGAAAGCTTTATGCCCTTTGTGGGACATTTTCCAAGTGGAGAATCCGTCACAGCACATAGAGTCATTCTCAGAGTCAGTCACTACCTGTACTGATGACAAACTGGTTTTTTACTACTTTTCTGAGGTATGAAATTGCAAGCATGAATAACAACTGGGTCTGGGTAAGGCAGAGTTACCTTTCCCCCATAGAACGCCTTGGAGAAAGACTGTGAAAGTTCTTCCTAAATCCCAGGTAAAACAAAAACTCTCAGAGCCTCGTAACTCCCTTCCTTCAGAAACTTCTGATGTTAAAGAAACACACCTTGAGCTACTCAATCTTCTCCCAAGTTGAATAGGTACCATGAGACTCTGTTACCACAACTCTGAGTGGGACTTCTGTTCAGGAGATATTTGAGGTATGGCATTTTCTGTGCCTGTTACATTCTGTCACCTCCTCCAACTGTCTTGTAAAACCACAATATCTAGAACATAATTAAATGAGAATTCATCGTAGTGTTGAACAGCCCATCCCTAGCTGCTCATCATATTAGGTGGTCAGGAAACTGAAGCAAAATCTATGGAATTTTTAGAGTGGATTTTTTTAGTGTTTATTTTTTTTTCAACTTACCAATATTCCCTTTGCCTGATTTTGTCTCCTTTACTGCTATAGTTTTGGCTGCATTTCTGCTTTTGTGTGTTTTACTCATACAAACTTAAGAATTGAATTGTTTCCTCACAATGCTTGAATATTTAACTAAATGTGTTACCAAACAATGCCTCCTTGATGTAAGCTTTATCTATGGCCTTCTCCCAAGCAGTTAAATACCTTGACATTTGAATGGCCCACCATGCTACTGAATTGTTTCTTAATGCAAATGCATTCGGTTCAAAGTCTTCCTAAACTTAGTATCAGTGACTACTGACATATGTTTATCAACATGCATTTCATGTGGCATCATATGCATTTCATATTCTGATTCTTTTCCTGGACTTTTTCTCCTGGAACAAATCTTCTATATGTCCTTTCACTAATGTTAAATTCAGCAATTCCCTAGTTTCCACTCTAAATGTCACACAAAGGTCCATGTGTTAAAGGGTCAGTACCCAGCTGGATGGTCCTGGTATGTGGCAGAAACACTGGGAGTCCCTTAAAAAGGGCAGCCAACTTGTCCTCCCCGCTTTGCTTTTGCCTTCCACCTGGCACTGAACAGATTCACCCCTCCAGGGAACCTTGTAATATGGGGCTGCTGGGCACACACTACAGTCCAAAGCAATAGGGTTGACCTACCAGGCCCCGAACTTTATAAGATATTATCTGAGACAAAGACTATCTTCTTTATCATATGATCTCAACTATTTATTTCAGTAATGGAGAGTTTCCTTACAGTGTGTCTCTCAAGCTTGTTCCTTAAGATGTAATATTAGCCCAAAAGCTTGGAATACCCACGATACAATTCAAAGATCATATGAAGCTCAAAATAGAAGACCAAAATGTGGATGCTTCATTCCTTCTTAGAAAAGGGAGCAAAATAGTCTCAGGAAGTAGAGGGTGGGAGGGACTTGGGAGCAAGAGAGGAGGGGAAGGGAAAAAGGGGGCAGGATCAGATATGACAGGAGACAGGGATGATATACAGAAAATCAGGAAGTTGAATAGATGTGTGTAGCAATGGGGGATGGGGAACTGGGGGTAGCCACCAGCAAGTCCCAGATGCCAGAAAAGCAAGAGGCTCCCAGGACTCAACAAGGATGAGATTAGCTGAAATACATAACAAAGGGGAGGGAGAACCTGTAGAGACCATATCCAGAGGTTAGGCAAGACCCCTGGTTGGGGAATGGGGCCACCCACACTTCTCAAAATTTTAACCCAGAATTTCTGCTGTCTAAAAGAAATACAGGGACAAAGAGTAGAGAAGAGACTGAAGGAAAGGCCATCCAGAGACTGCCCCATCTGCAGCCACCAAACTCAGGCATGATTGCTGATGCCAAGAAGTGCTTGCTGACAGGAGCCTTATGTGGATGTCTCCTGAGAAGGTCTGCCAGTCTTACTGATACAGATGAGGATACTTGCAGCTAAATACGGGACTGAGGACGGGAACCCCAATGGAGGAGTTAGAGAAAGGACTGAAGGAGCTGAAGGGGTTTGCAACCCCACAGGAAGAACAACAATATCAACCAACCAGATCCACCCACCCCACCCCCAGCTCCAGGAACTAAACTACCAACCAAAGAGTACACATGGAGGGATCCATGGCTCCAGCTACATATGTAGCAGAGGATGGCATTGTCTGGCATCAATAAGAGAAGTCCTTGGTCCTGTGAAGGCTTGTTTACTGCAGTGTAGGGGAATGCCAGGGAGGTAAGGTGGAAGTGGGTGGGTGGGAGGGGGAGCAGGGGAGGAGGGATGGGAAAGGGGGGAACCAGGAAAGAGGCTAACATTTGAAATGTAAATACACAAAATATCCATTAAAAATTTAAAAAGATGTACTTATCTTCTCATTATTCTTATAGAGAGATTAGTTCTGTCAAGGATTTTAAACATTTTAAGAAATGTTTTCACTGTTGCTGTTTGAGATGGTTTGCAGTAAATGCAGTTGTGGTGACGAAGAGAATATGTCTCTGCTCAGCTTAAAATGTTCCTCTTGTTTGGTGATCAATTTCTGTCCACCGCTGTTCTGTCATCACTCACCTCCTTTCTCCTCTCCCTGGGGCTCAGTGGGCTTCGTGATTCTGATTGATTTCTTGATTTTGTTTTGTTTTTGTTTTTTAATTCTCTTCCATTGTTTCAAGAACCTTATTTTAATTTTCTTTTTTATTGTTTACTTTTGAGATTTCATCACATTTCTTTTTCCCCTTTTCTCCCTCCAAATGCTGCCGTATGCACCCCCCATTCTCCTTCAAACTGAATTTCTATTTCATACTAATTGTTATTACGTGCATATATGCATTTTCATAAATGTATATTCCTAAATGTACCCTGTCCATGTTATGTTACTTGTATGTACTTCTTTGTCATAAAGATTTGTCAATCAGTCCTTTCTGTACATTTTAATTTCTGGTATCCATTTTTGTTACCCCTAGCTTTTTCCCACTTTTGTATAAAGTTGACAGTGGTTTTAAACAGAAGTTTCAAAAACTCTATGATAGTTCAGTGCAGTTCCATTTAAAACCTTGCCCCCTCTCTCTGTCTGTATGTCTATCTGTCTCTGTCTCTCTTTGTCTCTGTCTGTCTCTGTCTCTGTTTCTCTCTCTGTCTTTCTGTCTCTCTCTCTCTCTGTCTCTCTCTGTCTCTCTCTCTCTCTGCTTCTCTCTGTCTGCTTCTCTCTCTCTGCTTCTCTCTCTCTCTCTTCTCTCTCTCTGCCTCTCTCTCTCTCCCTGCATGTGTATGTGTGTGTAATCTTAACTTATTATTTTACTCTGAAATAATTAGGCAGGAATTCTGTGCTCTCATGGATAAATGCAGAACACATATAATGGAACTTTCCCGAACGTAAGTGTAACTATTGCTTTTATAACGTGTTTTCCTTTTGCTTATATTTACAGTGAAGCACGTCAGATCATAGCATTGTTCAGGGTTTCTTCATTCTATTGGCCCTTACTGGTTAATGAGATGATAAACAGGAGAACAACTTTCAGAGATGCGGAGTAAAGACATCTATGGCCTGAGATGCCATAGATATTTTTCACTGTAGCTTTTTGTTGCCATAGAGCTAGGTTGAAAAGGATGAGCAGTCTTCTTAACAGCTGAGAGGGATTTGGGGATGAAGGCAAGACTGCTGTGACTTTAAAGCCCCCTCCATGACTGGAAGGTCTCGTGCCCATGCTACCTACTACTTATAGTTGTGTAGGGAAGGGCTCAGGTATGGGGGAGTCAGAGCTGCCCTTCTGGATATAACAGGCTGTGGGAGACTCCCCCCCCCCCATGGCTGAAAGCAAGGGTTTTTTAATTCATTATTTTATTTATTTACATTCCAAATGTTGCCCCCTCCAAGTCCCCCTTCTAAGAGTTCCCTACCTCCCATTCCTGCCTCCCTTTCATGTCTGAGGGATCCCTCTTCCCTAGGGCATCAAGTCTCTGCAGGATTAGGCCCATCCTCTCCCACTGATGTCTACTACATATGTGCCAGGGACCCCTGAGCAGCCTGAGTATATGCTCTTTGGTTGGTGGCTTAGATTCTGGGAGCTCCCAGGGGTCTGGATTAGTTGACATTGTTGATCTCCCTATGGGGTTGCCATTCCCTTCAGCTCCTTCAAACCTTCTCTAACTCTTCCATAGAGTTAGAGAAGGTTTTTTTGTCTTCTCAAATACATGTGGATTATCTTGAGTACCCTTTTCCATTTCTAATTTTGTTTACTGCACAATAATGAGATGGTGTGGATGTAAAAATGAATATAGTACTTATTACATTTTAATTGTCGGTGAAAGGCAATGAAAAGTTCTTTAAGCAAAATACATCTGCTTGTTACCTGCTTCATGTCAACATGCATTTTAAAAGATCTAATTGAACAATTATTCATTTCCAACCCAATGTGTCTCTCCTAATCAACTAAGCCAATTACAAAGCATAATTATCTGTGTGCTGAGCAATAAAATGTAAACAAAACTCACCCTCTGCATCATGTGGACTCAGATCTAATGCACGTGCTCGTAATTTCATTATCCCTTTTGTGTGCATTTTCAACAAACGTGTTGTGCTGCACGCCACGGTGAAAATATTCTCCTACGTCACAGGGCTTGTGGTTTACTAAAATACATAGACTAGCCATTACCAAAATCAAAATTTTAAAGATAAGTTGTGAAATAGAAATGCCATTGGAAAGACGGGTGAGAAAAGAACGTGGTGACCTCTGTAGGAAGAGGGGCTTGCGGTCAGACTCTTTCTACCTCAGATGCTGTGAGCCACTGTGGAGTCTAGGGTTTATCTGGGAGTGTCATAAACACATAGCAGAGAACTGGGGACATTTGATGGACAAGAACTTAGTGTGTGAGATTCCCCAACCTAGGAAGACAATACATGATACAGGAAAGTACTACAGAATACAGTGTTTACAAGTCTGAAAATATAAGTTCAACTCTGGTTTATAAGCAACCACAAAATTGTCTCATGAAGAGCTTATTCATTACATTTTCCAGATTTAAAATGACTGCAAGAACTAAGAAAAGGTAAAAATTTTTTGCCTTTCCGTCATTCCATCAATAACCACACTATTCATAATACTGATGAACTCTCACAGTTCCTGTTTATTTTCACTTAGCGCTGTCCCATTCTAACTGAGTCCCTAAGTGTAAAAATATGTGTTTATAATTTCAAGATGTGATGTTCTCTTTTGACAGTACTCAATTTAACATTAAAATCTAATTTCATTCATTAGGAACAAATGCAAGAATCCAAGTACTTCATTATGTCTTCAACTACATATGGGCTCAATTGTTCGTATACTGAAACATGTGAATACTATAAGTCTTTGTATGTCCCCTCTATGTGACTCTTAGCTTTATAAAGACTTAATTTTGCTGTTATAATTATGAACTGCAATACACAGCTCTTACATATACACTTGAATAAGCTTTGACAAACATACGATTCGTGCATTCAACACCACATCCAAATGCAGACCACACCTCAGTCTACTCTCTCTGTACTGCTTTGTTGTCCAGTCTCTTTGTTCTCTGTTCTCAGAGGCAGTCAGTGTTCTGATTTTTAATCTAATTGATCAATTTTACTGCTCTTTTTTTTTGTTTAAATATAGTCACTAGGCTTTTGAGATTTATTCATCTTGCTTTATATCAAAAGTTTGTTCCTTTTTCTTGCTGAGTAATATTTATTTTACTGTTTAAATCTGAAAGTTTTGTGTCACACAAATGTCTTTACTCACACATAACAATGAGATCTTTGAGATTTTTCAATAAGCATACCTGGCTCTAATAGACTGAAGTCCAGTCTGCCGTAGCTAATAGCACAAGATCATAGAAACTCCAAGATTGAAAGGAAAGTTTTGTTTCACTCACTCTTTGATAGTACATTGTATAACCCATCCAAGCCCTTACTTCACATGTCTTGTGAACTAGGAATCTTAATAATCCCTATTTCATTAACTTGAGAATAGAGAATGTATGCATGTTTTTGTGTTGGTCAGATTCATGTAACTGTAATAAATATTTGAAGTTATCACTTTATGATGAGTAAAAGGTTATTTCATCTCACAGTTTGGGAGATTTAAGTTCTCATGATCACTAGTTCTCTTTCCTTTGGGCATCTGGTAAAGGTGCAAGTGACAATCACAGCTGGCACATTGCAGAGTGAAGCTATATTTCTCAAAGGAATAGGAGAGAAAATTTCATATCCCACTATCCCTTTCAGAGACATACTCCCAAAAAATCTGAAGACCGTCCACTAGGTCCCACCTCCTAAAGGTTCTGTCACCTCAGAGACAAAACCTTTAACACGAGGACTTTTAAAATATACTTCTGATCCAAATTATGGAACACACACACACACACACACACACACACACACACACACACTCCTTTCAATTTCTTGAGAATACAGCACAGTATAAAATTGCTCAGGATGTGTCTCAACAATTTTGGGACCTGCCCTTTCTGAATATATTCTTCCTCAGCTAACCATACTCACTGACTGGATTCTGCCTATGCTGCCCACTGAGGAGAGGTGCTCCAATTCCCAACAGCACATCTACTCCTTTCACTTATCTAACACACATGGTTACCACGTGCCAACATCATTTGGTGGCTATGGCTTCAATAAAAGGTTTGAATGGAGGTACCTCTGCTCTTGTGAGTGAACTGAAAGCCATGGTAGGGCTCAGAGAACTGGCAACAAACTCAGGCTAGAAGGAAGAGAAGACGTACATATGGCATACCCCCAGATCCTGTAGCCAACATAGAATTGGAACAAAACCCTAAAGAATACGTTTTCAAGGAGTGATCCTTGGTGAAAATATATCTGACAAGGTCACTCTCTAGGGCTCAGATAAGAGCAAGGATAACCATGCCTTACAAGTGGCTTCTATAAATACACAAATTCACAGAACAGAACAAATAACTGGGGCCATTGCCATTACACAAGACAATAGAGAGCAGAGAATTCCCAGTGAATTTCACTGAAAGGGAAATCCAAGACTACAGTTATTGCATCACCTCAGGCTAGTTAGTATACTAATAGTCAGCATTAGAAAAGGCCTCTCCCAAAGTGCTAGACTTTTAGAGATCAAGATCCTTTCTTATCTGACCCCAGAAAGAATTTACATCATAGTTGCAAGAAAGTACAGCAGAAGTGATGCAAGGGCTATGCTCTATGGATTCTGAAAATTCCAGAAATAGACAATCAAGCTTCTTTTTCATATAGGTTACCTAAATCTAGCTTGGTCTACTGAGTTCACACAGCCTGACTACACTTCAGTAGTGCTCTCAGTTGGGAGGCCCAGCTGAACAAGCTGACCGGGTAATCAGAGGGTAAGTCTTGCAGGGAGGAAAAAAATCTGAGCACTCGGTTTTAAACATGTAGTGCTTGAATTTACAGAATGGTGGGTGATTTCAAAGAACTAAGTGTGACCAGATTCCATAGAGATGAAATCTCAAAGCCTGTAAGTGTTAGCTGCATTAGAACAGGCACTGCTCAATTTTAGCAAGTATGATAATCACGTGGTTAGGCTTTAACGCAGGCGGTGATTGTTGAACACAGCCCCAAGGTTCCCGAGCGAGCAGTTACTGTAAGAGTCTGATAGCTGCTACAATTGTAGCAACCTTCCAGATAGGGCAGAGCTAGAGGTGTGGGAAAGCACGCTCTGAGAACCCCTGCCTGAGAATTATCTGTAGCCTAAACACAACATTTATTACATTGTTAATTGATCTGAAGGAGGGAACTGTGGGAACTTCTGACCACACCAGGATCCCATGAAGAAAGATCATGGCTAAGATACAACTAGAAATGGTTCCTGCTCTATGTTCGAGTTCTTATGATACTAGGACTCTGTTTTTTTACTTCAAATGGTCCAGGAGTGCTGCTTCGACACAGTGCCACGTGACCCCTTCAGACCTTCTGTTTTGGAGTCTGTTTCTATGTATCGAGCTTTCCAGCTGGCCCAGGACCTGTAGACTTTGTTTTTCAATATTCCCTACCACTCCTGGGAACTGGTATGTAGGCCAAGGACAGTCAGCCTAAAGAGATCACTTTCCCATGGATAAACTTTTGGGCTGAACTATCTAAAGAACAGATAATCAGAAGGAGTTGTGCATCTTCCTGCTTTTCAGTAGATAAAGAAAAAGTAGAAGAACCGATTTGTTAAACAGCATTTTATTTTAATAAATTGACTTACATGCATAAATAAGCAAATTATACATTTTTTAATTGGGTGAAAAAATCTCTTCTTTAGTGTTTCTATGTTTTATATAAAATATATTAAAGCAGTAAGCCTACTTGAGAAAAACAGCATGTATTCATAATTTTCATTTTGAAGTGCATAATAATCAAAATAAAAAATTCTATTATACTTTTTTGTTTTCTTTTCACACTAAGGCTTCACGTTATAGTTGGAATGCCTTCAACAACATGTGCCAACATCTATGCACGTGACATCCACATTCAAGAACAAATTGCATTGGCTTTGGGACAAAATGAAACAATGAGTGGTTCTTAGAACATATCCCGTCTTTTCTGCCCTTCTTGACTTGTAAGGCACTTAAGATCAATGTTTATCTGTCCTTTGTTATTACCTGGAACCTATGTTCTGCCTTTCAAGTTGAAAACCACATGTGCCAGAACTAAAATTCACTGATCTTTGGGCCTTTTGTAATGTTGATGAAAGTAACTTCCTGATCCCTACAAGTTAAAGCCAGCAAGCCATCTAAGGTAGATACATGTGGGCTGGATTTCCTTCCAAAAATAGATATGGGTTCATCTAAATGGAAAAGAGTTAGGCTGATGTTCTGCTACATGTGATGAACAACCCAACATATGAACACACTTTCACATTCCTAATGAATCCCCTCCCAAAAAAGACAGATGTGCTCGTTTCTTTCGCAGACACTCCACTAAAAATGACTAAAAATGGCTGCTGAATAAGCAGTAGATGTGTGTGGATGATCCACCCCACAAGGACAGGACAGAAGCAACCCGAGAATGAATTTTCCATTTTCACTTACGGAAAAGTAGCAAGTCCTCAGTTCTAACCTCAAGGAACTATATCAGATAAACTTTGAATAGGTTATAGAATTGATTTTTAAAGGAAAGCTATTTATATTAAGGTAAATGCAATTCAGAGAACGGAAACATCTAAGTCAGTATGGTGACTTGCACTATAAGGTTTGACTGTTGGGCTTTTCAACTCAAAATCTTAGGAATTTCAGACTAAAGTTGTGTTTCCTATGTCATAACCAACCTATCCCTTTCTGCTAGACTATGCTGCAGATGCTTAAGGAAAGCAGAATGCCTGAATCATAAGGAACCAGGAAGTCTTCCTTTGTTCCTTTTGAAAAATCCATCCCAGAATGTCTGCCCCGTAGGTTCTCACTTAAACCTTTTCTTGGTCTAAGCACTGAACTAGTTAACGTTTTTGTTTTGTTTTGTTTTTTGTTTATTTGTTTGTTTGTCTTATGTCACAATCATCTAGAACTGGTTCATGTTGGGTGGATGAAGAGAGGATAGCAGTTCAAAATGACATCTTGGGGTGTTCAGATCATGAGGCATCCACATATCAAGTTTTTCACCTTTCCCTTTCAAACACTGGATGTTATTTGGTTCATGCTAAGTCCTTAAGCAACTTTTCTTCGTGTGGCTCTAAGTCTTGGAGTCTAAGAAGATAGCCATGGTGACTGTTCTTAGGGGAGAACTCAATTTGCAAAGACTGGCCACCACTCTCCACATCTTCAAGGCTCTTGTCTTTACTGCAAAACTTCTTGAAGCACCATTGTACCGGATGTTGGTTAACAGTTCCTGGGAGGAATCCTTTGCGATGCTGTGAGTTGTCTTTGCTGCTTTATGACCCACTTTGAACTTGAAAAAGGAAAATCGCTCAAATTTTCTTCTTGGTCTAACATCATTCTATAGTATAAAATAAACAACCAGGGGTAAGTTGTTGGCAAAAATAAAAAGTGAAAAATTCCCCCTAAAATGATGTATGACACAATCATTTTTGTGGAGAATAAATTCCAACATCAAATGATAAATTTCAATAATGCAAAATCCACACTTTTTACAGAAAATGCGTATTATAATTGTTCTCAAACCTCTTAAGAGAAGGGGCTGAACAACTCAGGAGGATCACAGCATAAAAATGGAGTCTGTAGCCTTTTGCTCCATAATTAAATAGCAATCATAAAAAGCTACAACTGGACCATCTGTTTTAATGTTGAGGCATTGGAATATCATATTATTCACTAAAATCTCACAACCAGGATTAGACTGCTTAACTCTTGTTATCTCATTACACCTGCAGTTCTCTCTCTCTCTCTCTCTCTCTCTCTCTCTCTCTCTCTCTCTCTCTCTGTGTGTGTGTGTGTGTGTGTTTGTGTGTTATGTGTGTGTGTGTATGTCAATTCTGGTTTCACTGAAGATAAAAAATTAATAATAATAATAATAATAATAATAATAATAATAATAATACAATAAAAGGTAGAGGAAAACTGAGTGTGCATGATAAGGAAGATGATGCATGCCATGGGGTGGAAGCAGTTTGACGGCCTGCCATCAGACCCCATGAGATAAAGAAAACAAAGACATTTGAGCTGGATTGTTGTGGAGTATGAAGGGATGACTACATTTTAAACATTAAGGAAAATGAAGATAAAATGGAATGGGATGGACAAAATGCAGCTCTCATTTATAAGGGGAAATGATAATAAACCTTACAGACCTGATTAAGTATCAGATAACTGGGACGTCAGGAACATTGTAAAGGTGCCTGGTCAACCTCAGAAATGCTATGTGTTTTTGTTCAAGTTGAAAAGGGGGAGGGGAAAACTTAGGAAAGGAGAAAAGTCCATGCTCAAGTTTTCAGACTCTTAAGCCAAGATTTCCCAAACTATTATAACAAAATTAGAAACTATAGCCAATTTTAACATAACTTATTGTCTATAATGTAACAGATTGTGTATTAATGAGTTGTAATATTGTCTCCTTTTATCCCATCACTCTTGTGAAGGGGGTACTATTCTACCTCTTTCATAAGAAAAACACTGGGTCACTAGAAGGCTAAGCCCTGTTAAGTTAGGGGGTGAAGCAGAAATTCCAGCTTAGATCTGAACAAAGAAAGCCACTTCGGTATTTATCTTTGTCACTGCCCAGTTTCATGCATCTAAATGGGTATAGTATTACACGAGCACTGTATAAAACTTTGATAGGACAGGATGCTAGCTTTTATTACACTTTTACACCCTCAGAAACATGCTTCATTTCTTCTCTCTGTGTTCAGCCCCTGGCATCTGGCCCTGACAAGGGAAACCCTGCAACGGGCACTTCAGCTTTCTCCACTTTCACCTACATTTTCTTCCAGGATTGAGGTGGGATCATTATGAGGCAATCAATGCCAAAGATTGTTGTCAATTTTCCACTGCTTTGGCTTAAATAAACACTTAGTGTAAGCGAGGGGTGCAGGTGGGGGCGGGGGAACGCACTCACACAGATGCACTGTCGCGCAGATACACACTCTCACAAAGACACACTTTGTCATGGTTCACTTGGAAAAATCCGAAAGAAAAAGGAGGAGGTAGATGAATACTGAAGCCGGGGAGAAAAGGGAACTAATTTAGAGATAATGAGTGGAAGACTGCCTCTCTAAAGAAGAACAAGTGTGTGTCATTAGACGGAGGCTTAGCCTTTCGGCTAGCTTACATGTGAAGCCCTGCTCCAATTACCTGTTTTTAAGCATAAGTGAAGGGGAAACATAAAGAGGGGGGAGTGCCTATTCTTACCAAACTGTAGTAACATTCAGAGAGAACTGACTATTGCTCTTGAAAAAAGATTTTTTCCACAATTGTATTTGTGAAAAAGGTAAGAACCTACCGTGCTCATTCGAAGCCCCACATTTGGCCATGGGGTAGACTCCAGCTTTGCCCAGTAGTCAAGAAAGGGAAGCAGTGCGAGTGTTTCCCCACATTTGCATCTTGCCTAAACATCTGAGGCTCTAGAAGCCTCTGCCTAAAGCAGCAAGCCTCCATCTGGGGTGACCTGCTGGAAGCACGGGTCAGTTCATGAGAAAGGAGCTCTTTTGCCAGGAGACCTAATGACAAGGTGGGAAAGCCTGCTGCTGTGAAAGCCGGGAGCCCAGGACAATGCATACCACAGCCTGGTTAAGGAACATTTCCAAAGTCACTCCTCCCTCACCTCGCCACTATGTTTGAAGGTAGGCCGGGGGCGGGCGGGGGGGGGGTGAGGTGGAGGGGGATAGGAATGATCAAGGGAAAGGAACCATAGAAAGAGATTTATCTCTGAAGAGTCAAACGACCCCCTTTCCAGATATCAACTCTATTACAACTGATTGCCTGAGTTAATCCAACTCAATCTGGGCTTGACGAAAGTAAGCAAAAGAGATTCATTTCACAGTTACTTACCCTTCTCAGATGTTCGGTTTCCTAAAACCCGCCTCTAATAAGGATTGCACAAACCTAAGTCAGCTTCCTGTTTGCTGTAACAAGCATACCTTGTAATCCAGCAAAGTAAAACCATGGAGCTGGGTGTGTAGTTCCTGCCCACAGGTGAAGTTGACACCTGACCCCTCAGATCCCAAGATATTTATAAGCATGTCCCCAGGAAAGCTTGCGACTCAAAATCCTTTCACGAACTTGCTCCCCAACAGGGAAAGAAGTTTGAGAAGCATTTTCAAATATCTTGGATCCACCTGTCTTTACCTCCAGCGTCCTCTCAGGAGATGTTGTGTGGAAGTATTTGCCAACTTCGAATAATTGAGAAACAAATTTTAAGAAGATTTGACTGCAAGTTCTGAAGAAGGAGACATAGAATTGCTATTGGCACTGCTTCAGAAGGAGATGCTAATTCAATACATACTTTAGGCTAGCTGTCTCGGCATTAGAGTCTAGCACAATATATCCTCAGAACTTAGAAGTCTCAGATCCCATCACACTGGGCCCCTATTCTTTATTTCCTGCCCAAGGACATGGATCCAGAGCCAAATTAGAGAATCTTTAATTTAGAAAAGTTAAGACCAGGGGCTGACTCCTATCATCTCTCCTAGTGGGCTTAGCTCTTAGAAATCCTAGCTCTATTTGTCTAGTTAAATCCCCCAGTCCTCTCTCTGTCTCTATCTCAGTCTCTGTCTCTGTCTGTCTCTGCCTATCTCTCTCTCTGTCTCTCTGTGTCTCTCTCTGTCTGTCTCTGTCTCTGTCTCTCTCACACACACACACACACACATACACACACACACACGCATGCATGCTATTACGTGGCATGTTATGTATAACATATACTTGAAAATTAACATTTTTTTAAAAGTTCCCCATCCATCCCTTCCAAAGCCTACTCTGTCATCTGTAATGGGTGTAAAAAGACGAATCACTACCCCTACGTATTATTTTATTTGAAAAATGGCTATTAATTTAAACTCCTTTTTAAAAACTCTTAAAAGTTAGCAAAACTTTCAGTAGTCTCTTGGAGGTTTATGATTACATCCAGAAGGTAGGCCAAGGTTGTAGTTTCAACTCATTTGTTCATCAAATCAGAATGTAGGATAATTTATAAAAACTCTGGGCCACTTCTTCCTCATCTCTGACATGAAGCCACTCAAACTTACAGCAATAAAATGAAGCAATTGCTAGAAAGCACATGGATGGACAGGGTAGACTCAAAGCAAATACTACTTTATTCCCTAAAAAGAAACATATCTAACCTTAAAAAGGATCGGCTAATTTCTAACTCCTTCCCAGAAAGAGAAAGTTACGAGCCAAGACACATGGGAAGGGGAACATGAGCTCATATCCCCATGACCTGGGAAGGAAATCAAAATATTCGAGAGCTAAAGTAGAGAACATTGGTAATACCAAGATTTTATTTAAATCCACATTTGAAGATAATAAAATGGAGGCTCAGCCCATTTTCCTTAACGAACAATTGGAGTGTCGAAGCAACAACGTAAGCATTCTACCACACTAGAAAAACTGACATGAGTGCCAGAATTCATGCTCCATTCATCCTAAAACACAACATATTATGAAAAAAAAAGCTACAAAAATTGCTAGGTTAAAAAGATTAGCTTTTTTTCATTTCGGACACATTATTCTGTAATACTATATTTAATCACTAATAACATCCCTATATAATTGCTATAAATGTACTGCTTATTTTTAAATTTTTATATGCTTTGTTTTATCGCCACAATCTTCCCTCCCAGACTATTAAAAAGGCATTTAACATAAATACTCTCAGTAGGAAAAAAAAACTTCCCAGGAATACACAGCACTGCATTTTGCAGCTCACGAAATTAACAAAGCAGTCAGTGATGACAACAAATGATAGCCTCTAAAACAAAGACACTGGTGCACAATGTTCTCGGTCTTCGCAAGAGCAAAGTGATGGCTGTGTGCCTACAAAAGCAAGTGGGATGATTGGCTGGGAGGTTTAAATTGTGTGCCATAAAACAGGCATGGATCCAAAAATAGTTTTTCAAAGGGAGGTTGAGTCCGAATACCTTTTGAAGTAGAACCTGCTCTCCTTGTGTCTGGGGCACTCACCGTCAGTTGGTGGGGACACCTAGGAAATAATATTCAGGTCTCTTAAGCACTAAATACCCCAAGGAGTTATAATGAGTCAGGTTTACTATCAAAGCTGAGAAGAAAAGTGTGTTTCTCAAATGTCAGCCGTGTACCACATGCTATTATCTATCTCCTTGGTCACCACGATGGTTCCACTTGCATAATGTTATTATTGATCCTGGTCTGACAGGTAGAGAAATTAAGTTTCAATGACTTGCCCAAAGTTATACAGACTTGGTGGCAAAATAGATCCCACCTCTTTGGCCTGACTTGAGTTCATGCATTTCGATTATAAGAGCCCATTGCATTTGTTCTTTGTGACGTTTTTCACATAAATTGTGTTGTCTTTTATCATCACTGTTGATATGTTCTGAGTCTCCCCATGTCCATTCCATTTGTCAGTAAGAGGAGCACGGGAAACAACTTGTATTTTATACTTACATATGTAATAGCATATTATGGACATCCCCTGTTAGGAGCATGTTTCTCAAGTAAGAGAGATTTTATTTTTCTAACAAGAAAGAGCAGATAAGGGTTTCAAATAGTCCTGCTAAGAATAGCTGAAAATATAATCAAGGGGAAAGAAGTGAAGTCAATATGCAGGTCTACTACCAATATAGGTCTTTAATCATCTGATTACTTGAAAGAAGACATCTATTGTTCATTTTATAGATAAGAAATGCAAAGGTTGGAGTGGCCTAAGGAATTGGTACTCCAGGATATGAATCCTCAACTTTTTAAGAACACTTCTGTTTTTTCATGCTGTTGCTTATCTTCAAGCCATACTTGATTGCGCGTGCGCACACACACACACACACACACACACAACTTTGGAAATAACTAAAACACTTTGTAAATAACTTCACGACATAGGCCCACCTCTCCAAACTTCTCTGATTCTCCTTGGCATCTCCTATTTTTATCACTGTGACCAAGAGCTTGCCGCATGCAGCAGGATCATGAAAGTGGGCAGCCTTTTCTATCTACGCTATCTTCAGCTTAAGCAAATATATAGTTTAAACTGTGCCTTGAATAATGTATGAGGTTTGGATAAATAGAAAATGGTGGAGGGAGAAGAGATATCGAGTAAAATGGGATAAGGTGAAGTACCATGGAGCTTAAGAACAGCCAGAACCTACCCCACACACAACTGTGAACATTTTAAAGGAATATTTAATCAGAGTAAGTGAGGAATGGGACGTTCTTCTGAGAGACCAGACCTCTTCTCCTTATGTGTTCAACTGTGAGAGTGTGAACTGGTATTTCCAAATGGAGTGATAGCTGAGGAGACCTGAATAGAAAAATCATCAAATTAATCAGGCTGTGGTATCAAAATCAACAGAAAGTTAACTTAGACACATTTTTCAGCTAGCAAGGGGAAGAAACCAGAGAGAAATCCGTTGGAACAATCTCTAAAACAGCAAATGCTTACAGTTTGTTCTACTGATGAATCACGTGTAAAGACGTGCATTACAAAGAATTTGCCTATCTGGAAATTCGTGTCATTTCCCTCAGCTTGAAGCAAGCTCCATCTTAAACTACACTGACGCATTGCTGCTGGCAGCCAGCTGACCCAAGGTTGAAAATGTGATGCTGCCATTCCACAGTCTACTTTCCCAAAAATGAAGAAAGTCTTCCCTTTCCGGCCTGGAAGATACTCTTTCAACATATTCTATCTTCCTGATGGGAACAAGCCCAAAGTTTATAATCTCATCAAAGGAAGCCAAGTGGCAGAGACTTTCTCCACAGGGGTGGGAGGGGGAGCTGCTAATCAGTAAGATGGCTTTTCTCTTCTTCCAGTCCCCAATCTTTGTTTTCCAGGGGACCTAATTCTCTGCTTTTGAAATGTCCTGAGCCTCTTAACTCTCAATCAGGTTGGAGGAAGTGATGATCTCTCTGGGATGCTTTCTTTTAAATTCACCCTTTTGAACTAAAGGTTTTAGTGGAACTAAAAAAGTCTTTGCTCAAAATGAGGACAGCAGGCATTTTGGCATTTTGCAGTCTTAGTTAATCGTCTGAAACAGGTCTTGATAGTGAGACCTCAAAAATAACCTTTATCCAGCAACTTTTACTTCACTTCTGCCAAACAATATCAAATACGAGGTCATATGATTTCCTCAGCATGTATCCAGTCATGAAGCCCAGGGTCCTTAGAGTAGGTTGTATCCTATCTAAATGATTTAAAAAAAAAAAAAAAAAACTCCATGTCAGAAATGGGAAAGAGCTCTGTGACAAATTCCCCAGGCGTTTAAGTAGGTTTCTTAGGAAGGTTACTATGAATACAAGGGACAGGCCTAATCACTTCTTTTTAACTTACACCAAAATGTGTGGCAATATTGAGTTCCATTTTTCTTACCATGTCAACCATTCGCAGAGGGAAATGGAAATACTCCACTTTTTAATAATTGGAAGGCTATTGACTTCCCAGCTAAACAAAGATTCCTGCTTAAGAATTAAACCTGTTTCCCTTCCCCACCCATGGCTTCCAGACTTTGGCTTTCTATCCAAATACCCATTAGTGAACCAGGCCAGTGTGTCTGCCATAAATCATGAGCTAGGTTGCGGAACCCCTAGGTGGAGGAAAAGAGGAATACCTGGTCATACCCTATTGAGTTAAGTCTCGAGGATTCAACCACTACTTTCGCTGGTATGACAGGATAACATTTTTGATGTTGCTCTCAAGTCTACAACCGATGCAGCCATCACTCTCTCTACCAGTTGCCAGGAAGTATTACTGGAGGAACACCCTGTACCTTGATAAAAAAAAAATAATGTGTTGAATTGTGTTGTTTATGCCATGAATTATCAGACTACCTGTTGTGATGTCAGCTTTATTGCAACACAGTTAGCCAAGATGGGCCAGACATTGTATGGCTTCAAAGGTTTTCTTATTTTGTTTTTCCAGCTCCCACTCAGGGACAGCAGTAGCTGAAATCTGAGAAGGAGAAATGCTTCTGAGGTCTTTAGGAGCCTCCAAAGACCGCCCAGTTAATTACAGTCTTTATAACTAGCACTGAGGGAATGTAACACTATCCCAGTAACACAATAAGTGTCAGTAGTTGTCGAATGATAAAGTTTCCTTTCCTTCTTTCCCAATGCTAGAAAAGCATCCTGTGTCTGGTTTGTTCTCAAAACAAATATGCAGGACAAGTTCAGATACTTGGACTTACGAGCACAAGCAAACAGCTGTTCAGTTTCAAGTGATAGATTGCAAAGGCTGCCAGAGAAATAAACGCCAAGCCACGGAATGAGTCTCATAAATAGCTGAATTTATCTCTTGGCAACTTTTCCCAGCACCTTCAGCAAACACGGCACCCGTGCATGAAAGAGAAATAATTAGGCACATGCCCTTAAGTGACAGGCTTTAGCAGGCACACAAAGAGCAACCTTCTCACACTCCCACACCCGCCAGTCCTTGGTCCCAACGCCGCTTGCAATAACTATCTGTATATGGGTCCCAATCAACACTGCAGAAATTCTCCTTACTCCCAGGGCAAAGTTTGCGCTCTGGAGAGAGAGAGAAGAAAGAAAGAAAGAAAAAAGAAAGAAAGAAAGAAAGAAAGAAAGAAAGAAAGAAAGAAAGAAAAAAGAAAGAAAGAAAGAAAGGAAAGGAAGGAGGAGGAGAGAGAGAGAGAGAGGAGGAGGAGAGGGGGGAGAGGGAGGAGAGAGAAAGAAAGAGAGAGAGAGAAAGAAAGAGAGAAAGAAAGAAAGAAAGAAAGAAGGGAGGGAGGGAGGGAGGGAGGGAAGAAAGAGAGAGAGAGAAAGAAAGAGAGAGAGAAAGAAAGAGAGAAAGAAAGAAAATCTCAAGATCCGCTCCAAATACATTCTGTGTTTGTATCAATAATACAATGTCATTCTTTCCTCTGTCAAAAGAAAAGGAATATTGTTGTCTTCTAAGAGTCTTTGTAGCCCTGCAAGGGGGAAGCCTACATGAGATCCTGTCTTTCAAAATGTCTTGAAGTCCTGTAGGTAGACACTGTGCAGAGAGTCAGTGATCAGCTGGGGACTTTCTGAGCTTCAGATGGTGGCTTTACCACTGGAAAAATATCCAGCTTATGAATGGACAAGTAGTTCCCCAGTCACTCGTCTTAAACTTTATAGAGATTTTGCATCTCTGTATGTGCTCACATGTGTGTAGGTGCTTGTGTACATACACACTCATGTGTATGTGGAGGCCTAAGGACAGCTTCAGGTATCATCCTAAGAAACACCATCTACTCCTATAAGACATGGTCTCTCATTTTGATATTCGTCAATTAGGTCAGACCAGCTGGCCATTGAGCGCCAGTCTGTCTCACCAGTGTGCTACTGTACCTAGTTTTTATATCATGAAGGCCATAGAACTCAGACCCTTATGTTTGCAAGGCTTTACCACTTGAGACAAAAACAAATCCATAGGCCTATGTTGAATATTTTAGACACAGTTCACAGAGTAATTCTGCTACTGACATGAAATTCATGATACAGAACATATCAAAAGACGCCAAAATTAAAGGCAGGTGATCTGGTAGGAGATGAGAAGTTTCCCATCACCTAAAATAGCACTACCACCAGGGAGCATTGGGGAACAGTGAAGAAGGGGGAGAGATACCTGAGACTGGGCTTCAGCCAGCTCTATTCACTTTTGAGGGTTTAATTTTCCCAGAAAACACAGTACCTGTTTTGAATCCATATTTGCTGAGCCTCAACTCTTGTAGCTGGTACCAAGCAGTCTACAACAAATGTTTTCTAACAGTCCTCTGATAATTGAAGATTCTCCAGACTGGGCTAATATGGATGGCTCTGAGATACTGCATCTTCCTCCACGCAGGGAAGAAGGTTCCTCACGGTGCTCAGAGTAGCTATGAAAGTTAAGCTCGGAAAGTTAGAAAATCACACAGCTCCTCTCCAAAGTCATAAAAGCACTAGGCAATTGTTGGAGAGAGATTTTCTTCTGTAGAACCCATCTGAAAGTTGGACAGAGAGCACCAAGGATTTATGGGCCCTGAGTCATCACCCACACTGGAGTAGGGTTTTCTTTAAGCTGGATGTTTTTGTGTCTCCTGTTGAACTTGGGAGTAATCTTTCACTATGCTGTATGTAGCCCCAATAAGCTCATAGGTTCACCCAGTTACAATTGAGAGGAATCATTACACTGGACTCTCATTGATGTCCTGTGTGGGGTGAGTAGACATTTGTGCAGAAAAATGCACACAGCAGACAGTAGTAGTCTACCTACGGTAACATTGTTAATGAAATAGGCCATTGCCAGGGTTTGGGTCCCCTTTTTATATGTGCTGTGGGTAGATCTTTGGATTACAGCCAGGTTTTAATTTAGCTAAAGATGAATCTGTGTTACCTATGGGAAATAATGTCACCTTCTAATGTTTTCTTCACGATTACATCCAGTGAAGTGCACGACATTCAATATTTATAGACAACTAATACCACTAAAGATAAAGTCATATGTCCAAGGCCAGTAACAGAACTAGGTATGTTCTTTTAATTTAGAATTTTCTCTAACCCATGCTAGCTTCAAAGCCATTCTTAAATCGCTAGTTTGTTCCTGATACATAATAAGTAACGAGCTAATTACCACATAATGTTAATGCTTATTCTCTTTCCATTTCTCTCCTTGCTTTGAATTTTTTATACGTAAATTATTTGTCACATTAACTTATAAATGATAAGCTGGAAATTATCCTATAAAAGTGCTTACTTTACTTTTAGTAATTAAAAGAGTGTTATCTAGCATTTATTAAGTTTCTAAAAGTCTGTGCTTCATTCGAGGTGTCATTGTTTAACATGTATACACTGATATCTCACAAATTTATATGTTATAGTATGACTTCGTTAGCTAAAACCATAAAATGATAAAATGAAGAGCTTCTGAGTAAAATTGATTTTATTTAAGAATGTTTATTTAAAGTGACCTTTATAGTCCCTGTAAGAAAACACCAAGAAGAGGCCACCACAGCAACTTTTTAAAAGAATTTTCGTAGAATTCAATTGAAGTTTTATGATGTAATTAATTTTAAATTGGCAGTTTATTGAAAATAAAGGTTAAAAGCAGAGGGTTGAAGAATATCCACAGCGATGGAATATTAAAAAGCAAGAATCTATTTTTTGGGGGAAGGCGGTAATGGGGTGAGGATGGGAAGGGGACCACCAATATAGAAGGGGAGGGGGGATGTTGGCCCGGAAACCAGGAAAGGGAATAACAATCGAGATGTAAATAAGAAATACTCAAGTTAATAAAGAAAAAAATAAAAAATAAAAAAAAGCAAGAATCTTCTTGTGTGCCTCCAGTCTGCCAGTTGTTTCTCAGACAGAGCCCCCATAGGTGACCACTATCCCCCATGCTATGGAAAGGGAAAACGTGCACTTTAATATAATGTTACTGTATTTTGTCATATATATATATATATATGCATATAATGTTAGATGGATGCCAAAATGTCTAATTTTTCTCCTAAATCACCTTTCTGCAAAAAATTGAAAAGCATAAAGAGAAGCAGGAAGAAATGTTGATAAATGCAGAAAAGCATCCCCAGAAATGCAGTGTCACGATGTTAGAGGACAGAGGCTTGAGGGAGGGAATAATCAGAAGTATCAAACTGGCCCCAATGTTACAAAATCCAGGACAATGAGCTGTTGTCAGTCTTCAGAACATTGATTTATCTCCCGTGATTAGGAAATTACAACACCAAGGCCAAGCATTCATTTCTATTTTTTGCAAATAAGCCTTACTGAACACGCTAACTAGACTTCACCTCCTCAGATTTGCCACCAAGACCCGGTTCACTCATATTTACAGTGAAAGACTGAGATTTTCATATAAGTAAAGAAAACCTTTATACTGAGTTTGTAATATCAGGGCTAGTGATGTGACTTGAGTTTTTAAGCAAATTTTGTGCTTAAATAACAGCAGTTGTAATTTCCTAGCTAAAACAAGTGGAGTAGAAAAGTTATTGCCATGTCTTGTTGGATTGCATATGGTGTGTTAGGATGATCTAAAGCCACAATTGCTAAAATACCCAAATTAAGGTGGCTTTAATAAAAGTGTGTGTCCTCTCCTAGGATGGGTTTAAAATTGCCATGTGATTTAGTAGCTAGACAATGTCATCAAAAACATGGATATATTTACTTCTCCTAGTCTGTCATCCTTAGTGAAATAATATTATTACCAATTACGTTGGCAAGGCAACAGCATTTTCTAGAAAAAAGGTGAAAAGGGACTTTCTTTGCTATGTCAGGTACCCTTGGAAACACCTCTTCTGCTCTTTTAGACCAGATCATCTGCCAGCATTTTAGCTCAGCTATTTTTCAAACACTAGCGATTTTGTCACCCACCTGCAGAGACATTTATTCCTAGCTGAAAATACTTTTTGTCACAACAAGAGGATTGATGTGAGAATGTTTGTGCTGAGGACAGAGATTCTGTTCAATATCCTCTAGGGCACCGAACATTTCTCTACAACAGGGAGTTACCCTGCCCAAAATGTCAGAAGCCTTGTCACTATTTTAAAATGTATACAAAAGAAGAAGTATTTGTCTGGTACTTTGTCACAAGGAAAAGCTGTTCTGGGAGGATGAGATCAGGGTAAGAGAGCAACACTCCTTCCTGGAAAGTGTAACTTAGGTCTTCCCTAAGGAGATGGAGGGGAAATGGGGTTATCCAACAAGAGTTTGCGAGGAAACAACTACTTTGTTGAGTTTAATGGAGTGAGAGGTGGCAGTGTATGAGAGTGAAACCCATAAAAGATGTCCTGAGATCAGCTTCCTTTATTCTAATTCAATCCACACATTAAACTTTGCTACAGAGTATATTCCACCAATGATTGCATGGATTAAGTTCTGTAACCCAGAATTTGCACACATCACAGGCCTAGCTTCTCTCCTCCTCCCAAGTTCAGAATGTGACGCTCGGTAGAGGAGAGAATTTTTACAAGGAAACTGGGTTGAAGAATGGTCCTTAATGTGTGCCCCCATTCAGTATGACTGATGCCTCATATAAAAGAAAAAAATAGGCACAGAACTAAGTATATATGGAAATCAACAGAGAGAGACTACCAGGGAGAACATGGTGACCTCCAAGCCAATAAGATTGCCTTAGAAGATACTTCCCAAGCTCTTTTCAGAAAGAGCCAGCCTTTGTCCATACCTGGATCTCATATCTCAACTCTCCATGACTGAGACAAGAAGTATTTGTTCTTTAAGCCACAAGTTTGAGGTTCTTTGTGATCGCAGTCCTAGGGGACTAATGGAGTCGTGGTTCTTTGTGAGTGAGTCTTTATGGTAGAAACTCTGAAAGTAACTGGTCTCCTCTTTGTAAATCTGGCTAGAGAAGCAAGTGTTCGTGTAAAAAGAAATAAATAAAGATCCCAGCATGTTCTGTAGCCACTGTCCCACAAAGACTGAGAAATATCATGAGTTACTAAGTCACTGCTTAAACAACTAAGACAGCTAGATGCAATTTTATGGGTTTTTTTTTTTTGTTGTTGTTGTTGTTGTTGTTGTAACAGGAAATGTGTTGATTTGGTGAATACACAATCAACCAACAGATTTTGGAGAACAAATTATCTGGGCATTGAGATTTAAATCCTAGAAATATAAGCAAAGCTGAGAATATGTTAGCCTGCCTGTGTTTCAACAGCTCCTCCTGAGTAGTTATGGAGTACTTGGCCTCGATACTGCCACAGATGCAAATTCTTAAAATGGTTATTATAACAAAAATTCGTGCACAGTATATGAAGGGTAAACTTCCCAAAAGCAGTTGATCTTCCGTTAGCATCATCTTGCCTGCAGGATCTCATTTAATCATCGCAATCTTCCTAAAGAGAAGATTAGTCATGGTGCCCCCATTGTACAGATGCAAAAAGTGAGGTTTACTGGAGTCAAAACAAGATGATTTGGCTAAGAAAGTACAAGGCATATCTAGCCCCACAGCTCATGTGATAACCCAACTGAGTTCCTTATTATCGCTTTCTTGATGAAAGAGAATGGAAAGCAATTCTGCAATTTCTCTCAAAATAGAAATGTGCTTTTATCTGAGCACACAGCTTTTGGAGATTGACTTGCCAAGCTCTAATTCCTTCATGCTGTGCTCAAATAAAGGCGACCTGGTATTTAGGCTTTAGGGGAAAAAATAACAATTAGGTTTAGGAAAACAGTGGAATTGTCTCCTGTGACATTTAGCAAGCAACCAGGCTAAGAACTTGGTAGACTGGGAAAACCGGACACGTTCTGAGCTGAGAGAGAGAATTGTTTTCTCTTGCCAGTCACCCCTTCTTCTTCCGTGCAAGGGCACAGCTGGTGGGTCTGCCTGCATCTCAAGTAATCATCTTTTTCTGACCTCAGGCTTTAGTCCATAGGACACTGGTCCCCTAACTAAAAGAGGAAAACTGCTTGGTTAGACTGAAAATCAGGTTTATATATCCACAGTGTTGACAAAGGCATTACAGGAATAAGAACCATTTGTTAACTTGTAACTTAGTGTGATGCTTTAGGAGAAAGGAAGGAGCTTCAAGGAGCCAGGAAAATGCCTGCTTGCTGTTTGCTGGACTCTAAGCCCTCAGATCCATGGCCTGAAACCAGACGAAGGACAAATTACATGGCTCTTGAGGAGTTTATTTTTCCAGATGGCCAACCTGAAGCTATAGTTGACTGGCAAATTAAATCTCCTAAAGGAAAAAAAAACTACCGTGATCATGTCTTTAATAAAAACCACAATGTGTGCTTCTTGAACCAATTGCTTGGAAATGTGGAAGATCCCTGAAGGGGAACCTTTACCAGATATCGAGTTTCATCTCTCATGTTTGGTCAGTTGGTAAGAAAACAAAGATGTGGAAACCACTTTCCAGTTTTCTACGTAACCGAGGCTTGCATTGGTCTAATTCTTCAAAGACAGCCCTTGCCTTGCTACCTCAAGGTTAAACTGCTTTTGTCTCTAGTCCAGTGAGCTGATATTTTTAATGTTTCCTCATAGTAAGGAAATACACACCTGTATATGGTAAATAATGTACACACACACACACACACACACACACACACACACACACACACACACTGCTTAGAGGTAGAAAATGAGAATAAGATAGAAATAATAAAGGAAAATAAATATCAACTCATCCTGATGTTTGACTGGCAAGGTTAATTACTATGATCTTTAGTTACATGAATCTTATTTTTGATAGCAGACTTATATTAAGCAGCACAGAGAGGAAGGAAAATGGTCTAGAACTCAGAATCTCCTTGTCATGACTTTGATGGTGACAGCTCTCATTTAGGAAATGTCTGCTGTATTTCTTTGTAGAGGGCTAAGGCCTTTGCATATACTTCTGCTCTTAAACTCACTGAAATTATATGGAATTGGAATTTTCATTACACAGAGAGATAGCAAAGCAGGCTTAGAAGATCATTATCTTGCTATCAATCGGCAAAGGAGCCAGAATTCAGCCCCTGTACGGCTACCTCCTGTGTTTTATCACTCACTTCTACAGCAAATATTTACTAAATACTGTTTCTCAGCTGGCCACACCCACATACTGGGGACTCAGGAAAGGACACTGTTCACTGGATGAATTTTCCATCTTTTGGGAAAACATACATAAAGAATGAAATACCGAGTGTTGAAGCATGTGCTGGGTAGGAATATGAAAGGATTCCTAGTG